>NC_068301.1:40728625-40916125 GCF_025860055.1 Xyrauchen texanus | reverse complement strand
CTGAGATTAGGAGTGTGCTCCTAATCTCAGTTTGTTACCTGTATAAAAGACACCTGTTTACAGAAGCAATCAATCAATCAGATTCCAAACTCTCCACCATGGCCAAGACCAAAGAGCTGTCCAAGGATGTCAGGGACAAGATTGTAGATCTACACAAGGCTGGAATGGGCTACAAGACCATCGCCAAGCAGCTTAGTGAGAAGGTGACAACAGTTGGTGCGATTATTCGCAAATGGAAGAAACACAAAACAACTGTCAATTTCACCACGTGGAATTGCAATGATCATGAGAACGGTAAGGAATCAGCCCAGAACTACACAGGAGGATCTTTTCAATGATCTCAAGGCAGCTGGGACCATAGTCACCAAGAAAACAATTGGTAACACACTACGCCATGAAGGACTGAAATCCTGCAGCGCCCACAAGGTCCCCCTGCTCAAGAAAGCACATGCACAGGCCCGTCTGAAGTTTGCTGAATGATTCAGAGGAGAACTGGGTGAAAGTGTTGTGGTCAGATCGAGCTCTTTGGCATCAACTCAACTCGTCGTATTTGGAGGAGGAATGCTGCCTATGACACCAAGAACACCATCCCCACCGTCAAATATGGAGGTGGAAACATTATCCTTTGGGGGTGATTTTCTGCTAAGGGGACAGGACAACTTCACCACATCAAAGGGGCAATGGACGGGGCCATGTACCGTCAAATCTTGGGTGAGAACCTCCTTCCCTCAGCCAGGGCATTGAAAATGGGTCGTGGATGAGTATTCCAGCATGAAAATGACCCAAAACACACAGCCAAGGTAACAAAGTAGTGGCTCAAGAAGAAGCACATCAAGGTCCTGGAGTGGCCAACCCAGTCTCCAGACCTTAATCCCATAGAAAATCTGTGGAGGGAGCTGAAGGTTCGAGTTGCCAAACGTCAGCCTCGAAACCTTAATGACTTGGAGAAGATCTGCAAAGAGGAGTGGGACAAAATCTCTCATTAGATGTGTGCAAACCTGATGGCCAACTACACGAAACATCTGACCTTTGTGATTGCCAACAAGGGTTTTGCCACCAAGTACTAAGTCGTGTTTTGCAGAGGGGTCGAATACTTATTACCCTCATTGAAATGCAATTCAATTTATAACATTTTTGACATGTGTTTTTCTGGATTGTTTTGTTGTTATTCTGTCTCTCACTGTTCAAATTAACCTACCATTAAAATTATAGACTGATAATTTTTTTGTCAGTGGGCAAACGTACAAAATCAGCAGGGGATCAAAAACTTTTTCCCTTACTGTATGTATGTGTATATATATATATATATATATATATATATATATATATATATATATATATATATATATATATATATATATATCAATTAATCGTAGAAAACACTCCCTGTCTTAGGTCAGTTAGGATCCCTGTCTTAGGTCAGGCAGGATCACTACTTTATTTTAAGCATGTGAAATGTCAGAATATTAGTAGAGATAAGGATTTATTTCAGCTTTTATTTCTTTCATCACATTCCCAGTGGGTCAGAAGTTTATATACACTTTTGCTCGCACATGCTTTTTCAGTTCTACACATTTTCTTCAAACTTCAGATTGAGTTCAGGGCTTTGTGATGGCCACTTCAATACCTTGACTTTTTTGTCCTTAAATGGTAAATGGTCTGCACTTATATAACGCCTTTTTAAACTTAGCGGTATTGAAAGCACTTTACACTGCATCTTATTCACCCATTCACACACATATTCACACACCAATGACGAAGTAAAGTACAATGGATGATCGACGATTGTAATCTGAACATTGCACATTGGAGTGAGCTGTTATCAATGTTTGAATCTGCCCGGTCCAGCCAGATGGATTAGAGGAGGGATGTTAAGGGACAATATTCATTATACAGCGAGCAGTGTTCTGCACACATTCCCTGTATGGGCCACCTGTGACCTTGAATTGGGCAAGCCCGCTCAGACAGAAGGGAGGTTGGAACTGATACGAACTTGAAATCTTTGTGCTGTGGCCCCAGAGTGTCCTTCAATGTATAATCCTTTGCTTATTTTTCATAAAGTACAAAGCAACTGTTATTTCTGATTCTGCTATTATGCTTTCTGTTATGCTGTCATCTGTAAGTTGCCAACCAAGTCTCATGGTTCTAAAAGTCTGTATTTGCAACCAAAAAGTTGTCTTTGATGTAGACATCGCTGTGCTGTATGCATCTCCGTAAAACTCAATAATGCATCATCAGTCTTGCCTTTGTCTCTGGCCATCCTACAGCAGCTGGTGTCAGAAGTGAGATATCACGAACAGCCATCGATTCCCATGACAGACCAGAGCCTATATATGTCCCCTGGAAGCCTTGATAGCTGAAATAATGTTACCATTGGTAATTTGAAGGCCACAGTCTTAAGGTTCATCCATTACTCTGAGGATGTCTACAAGTTCCGCATTGCAAAGCTCCAACGACAAGGCCCGGACATTCCTTCTGAAAAACGGGTGGACCGAACCAGATATATCGGGATTGTCCAGCGAGACTGAAGGCCTGTCTCGAGCTCCTCCTGCAACTAGAACAACCCATCCTTAACTTATTGAAACCGAGGCCAGAGAAGGCGGATTATGCACCTGGTTTTCCTACAAACATAATTTCAAGTTCTATACTCCCTCCCCCCCACCCCAAACCCCTGGACGAGGTCAGGGACAATGGATCTCGGATCAAATATCCTGCAGGCTCTCAGTTTGACGACGGGAGACCTAAGTCAGGTATTACAAGCAGTCGAAAAGGTCCTCTGCACCACTCGAACTCCTGTGGAAGCCGGGAGGAGGTACTGCACCACTCACACTCCTGTGGAAGCCGTGAGGAAGGAAGTAACCGGTACTGCTAGAGAGGACGGACAAATGGATCTATGGGAAACCACCAGAGGTCTCAAGAACAAAGTACAAAGAGGAGGGCAACAAGTCGTCCTCACATCGGGTCGTTGACTCCCCAATTCCTCTGCAAGATCTCAGTCACCTGCACCCAACCCCCTTGTCACCACGAGCGAAGCCAGTTACTCTCAACCCCCCTCTCAGCAAGTCGTGGGCCGAGAACATCATGAATGCTGAAAGATCTTTCTGACTAGGTTCCAAGATACAACAGATTCGAAGTGAAGTCCATTGGATGATCGAAGATTGTAATCTGAACATCGCAAATTGGAGTGAGCTGTTATCAACGTTTGATACCGCCCGGGCCAGCCAGATGGAATAGAGGAGGGCCGTTAAGGGACAATACTCATTTTACAGCAAGCAGTGTTCTGCACACATTCCATGTATGGGCCACCTGTGTCCTTGAATTGGGCAAACCTGGGCAGACAGAAGGGAGGATGGATACGAATTTGAAATCTGTGTTGTGGCCCCAGAGTATCCTTCAATGAGTGTTTTTCATAAAGTACAAAGCAACTGTTATTTCTGATTCTGCTATTATGCTTATCACATATTTATATTATGCTGTCATATGTAAGTTTCTAGAATGTTCTTTATAAGGTTTGCTTATCTTCTGCAGGTGTCTCATGGCGATAAAGTCTGTGTTTGCAACCACTATGTTGCCTTTGACATAGACCCGGCTTTGCTGTATGCATATTTGAATTACACCACATCTTGTAACTAGCATTATAACTGAGATGCCTATGCCCGGCAGAGACTGAGAAGTTGCACCATGAACAATACAGCTGTGCTTTTTTTCCCTTTTCCTTGTTGTGTGTGAAACACCCATACACTGTACAGTACACAAGCTTTTTATATTCGCCATACCTCTCTCACTGCATTGTTCTTAACTGCTGAATCAAGTTTGTTGTCTTACAACACTATGACATATTCCACACACCGTGATGCAATGACAGTGCTGCTCAAGTCTTAAAAGCAGCCATACATATTTTGCAACATGAATTTACACGATCGTCAAAATTTACAATCACTGATCCAGTCACAGGACATGAATATCATCAGATACCAAACGGTGGCCAATCGATTGGAACATCCCTAGTCCGTACTTCCCTGGAGAATCGGCTGCAGTTGGGTATGGCATTCGCAGTTAAGGTGGCCGACGTCCCGATAATACCTGGACAGTCCTGATTTTACAAGTCATGAACCACATCCAGATGAACCTACCATCGGGACGCCATTTGTCCTGATAAATTGCTTTAAATAAGTGTTTTAAATTAGCTGTTTCATGATTCTTATGACATGAAGTAATGAAAAATATGCTCACTGCAATTTCATTAGCCTCCGCTTCTTGCCCAGGAAACAACTTTAATTACCTGCTAAAAGCCAAAATCGAGGGGGAATGAGTCTTAAGGAATGGGATAAATAGTGCATAAAAACATAAATAAATGTTATGTTATGCTAATATGCGCAGTGTTTACTGCATGATGAAGCGCAAATCTATAAGAACAAAAAGAAAGCATGAAAAAAGGCACCGTTTCTGAAAATTATACCCTGGCTATACTTTACAACAATTCTAATTTATTTGAGTCAAATACAGTACCTGTTAACTGAGCTGCTTCAGTTGGGTTTATTGTCATTTTACATATTGCAGTGCTATTAATAAAACTAAATGTGGTTCAGGAAATAAACAAACAAACAATCTAATTGCCGTATGCAAGCAGACAGATGGAAGTTATTAGGTATTCATGGCAGTCAATTATAACAGCTACAACAATTAATTACAAATAATAAATTGGAAGATATTAATAAATTTAACATAAGACAATAAGTATTTACATAACAGTGGAAAGAACAATACAATTTTAAGAGCCAAGCTCAGTGGAGAGTCATGTGGCGCCATGCGAGGGTCGGATGTGTGAACGGCGAGCTCTGCACACTTTGCTAGTTTTAATACTTTTTATGTCACAAACCGGTGAGATTCGATACACTCTGATTCTTAACAGTTCTAGGAAGATAAAATATCAAAGAATTCAAAATCCTTGGGTTCTGGAGACATTAAAAGACACTTACGTGCTCAAGCTGATACCCCCTGACAAGGCTGCAGACCAGGGACTCAATTTGGACAGTGTGGTGAAAGAGATTCAGCGTCAACTGTTCAACATGTTGGCAATGCTGGCGAAGGTTGTTGCTGACTTGGAGGATCTTGCTGTAATGGGTTGATCGTTCCCTGCCATGGAGACGAACATCACCGAGATCATTAAAAGAGTGTTGGATGATGAGAAACGGATTGATTATCTGGAGTCATCGGTGAGGGAAACAGCAGCAAATCTGCTTGCGACCAAGATAGACTTGGAGCGTGTTTGGGAAAAGATGGAAGACCCTGAGAATCGTAACTGATGAAATCACATCCGCATTGTTGGAATTCCTGAGCATGAGGAAGGTTGAAATATGGTGAAATTCCTAGATGGGATATTCCTGAGTCTGCTCAACATAACAGGCCATAAACTGGAAATCTAGCAAGGTCACAGAGTTCCGGCTCGAAAGTCTGCTGAGGGAGACAGGCCCCAATCAATTCTGGCCAAATTTCTGATCCGATAAAGATCTAGTGTTACGGGAGGCGAGGAGTAAAGGAAGGCTTTCTTGGAAGAACCACAGCATTTTCTTGTTCCCAGACTTTGCGTATTCAACAAGAGAGAAACGTGATCGATTCAAGGAATGCAAGAAACTCTTACATCAACGGAAGGTCGCTTTTGCTGTTTCCGGCCAGACTGACAATAAATACTAAGGATGGCTGCAAGATATTTACATGCCCACAGCAAGCTATGTCCTTTATAAAGACAAATCGAGTGATTAAGCCATTTGGTGATTTTCATGTTGCTGCCTAGTGAGCCTGACTCACTGAACATCCACTTTACTGTCCGAGGAAAATGGGCTCTTTTTCCGTTTCTTTTTGTGTTGGTTCTGCCTAGCAGCTGGAGTTTGTTTTGTGGAATAACACTCCCTCGGGAGAGTTGTGGATGAATCTGCATGTTCTTGGTGCTTATGCCTCCTATCGGCTGGAGTTTGTTTTGTGGTTAGGGCACATGTTGCACTTGTGTAACAACTGAATGGACAGGCTCACTTTGTTTGACTGCCCGAGGAACTGACTGGCCCCCTTTTTTTGTGTGTGTGTGCTGGTTCCGCTTATTGGCTTGAATTTGTTTTATAGAGTACGGGTTTCTGTTATGTAATTCTGTCTCATAAAATTTGTATATAAGCACCGGACTTAAGCAATCATAGGCGTACATGGACTGTTTGAGTTTAGACGGATGGACGCCGTTGGCGATGTCATGTAATGCGCACGTTTTTCTTTTTTCCATTTTTTGGGGTCAGGATTTGATTGTTGCTCTAATGTTGGAATGTGGTCGTTATACATTTATTTTTGTTATACAATCTAATTTTTCTAATATGTCAAAATGTCAAATGTTAATATGAGTGGATTATCTCTCTCCATGTGGAATGTGAATGGTTGGGGCACCCCATAAAAAGAGAAAAGTAAACATCGACAATTCAAATATCAATTCAAAGATAAATAAGGAAGAGTCATTATTGTTTTAGCAGATATTCAGGGGGCAAAGTCTTATTTTGGCTAATATTTGCGAACCTAACGTTGATGATCAGGGCTTTTTTTTAGATCTTGAAGGGATGTTGCACCCCTCATGATACAATATTGAGAGGAGACTTTAATCTTTTGATGGATTCAGTCCTTGATCGTAGTGAAGCAAAAGTGTGCAAGCCCCTATAGAATTTATTCTAAAATAGATGATGTTGCTTGAAAGTATATCTTATTTTAATGTTTATTTATTTATTTAGTTTTATTATTTTTTAAGTTCTAATTGTTGGTGACCACTGTAGTGTGTGTTTGTGTTGCGTGGGGGGGGGAATGTTCGGGGGAAGGGGTTTAATGTATATAATTGATTCTGTATTTTATGTTATGTTTGTATGGTTTATGTATGGAATCAATAAAAACAGTTAATAACAAAAGAATGGAAAGCTTCCGCCAACCAGATCAGTCTGATTCTTAAAAAGGACAAAGATCCATGCGAGTGTAAGAGTTACTATCTAATTTCCATGATCCTGCTAGACGTAAAAATACTGTCAAATATTCTGGCAAACCGATTAAGTTATGACATCTCTTATACATATAGATCAGGTGGTGTTTATTCGGGACCACATCTCTTCTGATAACATAAGCGTTACATCAATATCATGTGGTCAGTGGAGAATGATCAGACTCTGTAGCGGCCATCTCACTTGATGCCGAAAAGCCATTTGATATGGTAGAATGGGATTATCTTTTTAAGATTTTGGAAATGTACGGGTTTGGGAATACTTTTATTGGATGGATTAAGATACTGACAGCATACTGCCCAGTAACGGCTTTCCAGCCAGGCATCTTCCAGTGGCCTAAACAGGGCATTAAGTATTTGAGCATTTAATTCGCAGCATATTAGACTGATTTAGTTAGATTTAATTTTGACAACTTAATAAAAAGGTTTTCGAGCAATGTGGGAAGGTGGGCTTCATTACATTTATCTATGATAGGGAAGGTTAATGATATTAAATTGAATTGTATTCCAAAATTCAACTACCTGCTACAGTCTCTCCCTATAGATGTCTCCCTCTCTTATTTCAAGCAATTTGATAGCATAGCGAAGTCCTTCATTTGGAATGGTAAGCATCCCGACTACATGGCTAGGCCTACCCAAGATTTTGTTTTATTATTATGCATTCGGTCTCAGACAGAGAGAGCCCATCCCTGGTTCTGTATTGAACAGGAAGATATTACCCCTATTTTGCCATTACAAAGCCTTTCTATCAAACTAATCTGAGAAGTTAAGTTACAACCTGTTATCTCGCATTTGCACTCGGTATGGACAAAAGTGTCCCTCTGGAAATGTCCCTCTGGAAATGTTTCATTCAGACATTTATTTAAATGTTGGCTCAAGCATATGGCTGAACCCTAAATTATGTATATATTAATAAGTCCCCTTTCTGCTGGTCAGAGTGGATTGTGAGGGGGGTTACTACACTCAGTGACCTATAGGTGAGTGGAGCGTTGAGATCTTTTGAAAATTTGGTTCAACATTTTGCTGCTGCCCCCGCGACCCGACTTCGGATAACCGGTTGAAGATGGATGGATGGATGGATGGCTGGGTTCAACTTTCTGGGATTCCCAAATCTCAGTTCTAGAGGGAATTACAGCTGCGCCACCTGCTCTGTATTTCTTTTGGGAGTAGCACTTGGTATTGGAGGAGGGAGTGTGGGCTAGGATTCTAAAAAATGTCAAATCTGCATCATTCATGATTTTACATTATTGGCATTATATTTGATCATTTTGGACCCCCTCTAGATTGTATAGGCTTGGTCTTTAAGACACACCGATCTGCTGGCGATGCCAATCAGAAGATGGAGACACAACCCATGTTTTTTGGGGGTGTGTTATGATCCAAGAATTTAGTTTGAAGATACAGGAGTTGTATGTGTGATGTTTTGGGTACTCAAATGTAACTTATACTGGTGATTGGGCAGTCATACATTTGGGAGATAAACATAAAAAATTGGGTTCTGACCAGTATCATGATTGGCAGACAAATTATTTTAAGGGGATGGAAATTGGATGGAGCGCCCTCATTTCCGGAGTGATGTATGGAGATGGGGAGGGTGGCAGCTTTTGATAATGTGGCAAGTAGAAGGCTGGGGTTTGGGGACTTTTTTGTTAGGAAATGTGGCAATTATTTAGCATTTTTTGGGGACATTCAGGGAGGGGATGTGGAGAGAGAGGTTTAGTTTAATTATGTATGTTTATTATATATATATATATATATATATATATATATATATATATATATATATATATATATACACATACATACATACATACATACATACATACAGTGTATCCAGAAAGTATTCACAGCGCTTCACTTTTTCCACATTTTGTTACGTTACAGCCTTGTTCCACAATACATTAAATTCATTATTTTCCTAAAAATTCTACAAACAGTACCCCATAATGACAAAGTGAAAGAAGTTTGTTTGAAATCTTTGAAAATGTATTAAAAATAAAAACAAAAACAAATCACATGTACATAAGTATTCACAGCCTTTGCCATGACACTCAAAATTGAGCTCAGGTGCATCCTGTTTCCACAGATCCTCCTTGATGTTTCTACAACTTGATTAGAGTCCACCTGTGTAAATTCAGTTGATTGGACATGATTTGGAAAGGCACACACTTGTCTATATAAGGTCCCACAGTTAACAGTGCATGTCAGAGCACAAACCACGCCATGAAGTCCAAGGAATTGTCTGTAGACCTCAGAGACAGGATTGTATCGAGGCACAGATCTGGGGAAGGGTACAGAAAAAATTCTGCAGCATTGAAGGTCCCAATGAGCACAGTGGCCTCCATCATCCGTAAATGGAAGAAGTTTGGAACCACCAGGACTCAGTCAAACTGAGCAATCGGGGGAGAAGGGCCTTAGTCAGGGAGGTGACCAAGAACCCGATGGTCACTCTGACAGAGCTCCAGCATTTCTCTGTGGAGAGAGGAGAACCTTCTAGAAGAACAACCATCTCTGCAGCACTCCACCAATCAGGCCTATATGATAGAGAGGTCAGATGGAAGCCACTCCTCAGTAAAAGGCACATGACAGCCCACCTGGCGTTTGCCAAAAGGCACTTGAAGGACTCTCAGACCATGAGAAACAAAATTATCTGTTCTGATGAAACAAAGATTGAACCCTTAGGCCTGAATGACAAGCGTCATGTCTGGAGGAAACCAGGCACCGCTTATCACCTGGCCAATACCATCCCTACAGTGAAGCATGGTGGGGGCAGCATCATGCTGTGGGGATGTTTTTCAACGGCAGGGACTGGGAGACTAGTCAGGATTGAGGGAAAGATGAATGCAGCAATTTACAGAGACATCCTTGATGAAAACCTGCTCCAAAGCACTATGGACCTCAGACTGGGGTGAACGTTAATCTTCCAAAAGGACAACAACCCAAAGCACATAGCCAAGATACAAAGGAGTGGCTACGAGACAACTCTGTGAATGTCCTTGAGTGGCCCAGCCAGAGCCCAGACTTGAACCCAATTGAACATCTCTGGAGAGATCTGAAAATGGCTGTGCACCGACGCTCCCCATCCAACCTGATGAAGGTTGAGAGGTCCTGCAAGGAAGAATGGGAGAAACTGCTCAAAAATAGGTGTGCCAAGCTTGTAGCATCATACAGAAAAAGACTTGAGGCTGTAATTGGTGCCAAAGGTGCTTCAACAAAGTATTGAGCAAAGGCTGTGAATACTTATGCACATGTGATTTTTTTCATTTTTTATTTTTAATAAATTTGCAAACATTTCAAACAAAATTCTTTCACGTTGTCATTATGGGGTACCGTTTTTAGAATGTTTATGAAAATAATGAATTTAATCAATTTTGGAATAAGGCTGTAACATAACAAAATGTGGAAAAAGTGAAGCGCTGTGAATACTTTCCAGATACACTGTATATATATATATATATATATATATATATATATATATATATATATATAGTTGAAGACAAAATTATTAGCCCCTTTGAAATATTTAGATATTTTTCAAATAATTCCCAAGTGCTGTTTAATAGAGCAAAGATTTTTTTCAACATAGCATTTCTAAACAAATTGTTTATTAAGGCAACTTAGTGTGTTTATAATACAAATAGAAAGAAAAAATCTAAAGGTCAAAATTATTAGCCCTCTGATGTTAATAGTCAAACGTGTATCCCGTTTGCTTGATAACAGCCTTTAGTCGTTTGTTGTTGTTCTCAACAAGTTTAAGGCATTTCTCATGAGTCGCCGCAGCCCATTCCTCCATAGCAAATCTCTCAAGCTCCTCCAGATTTGTTGGTCTCCTGGCATGGACTCTAGTCTTAAGTGTGGCAACCAGATTTTCTATGGGATTCAAGTCTGATCTTTGTGCAGATCAGTCAAGGACATTCACTTTGCTAGTTTGGAAGTAGTTCTTCACCAGAAGTGAGGTATGCTTTGGGTTGTTATTATGCTGGAAGAGTAAATTTCGACCCAAACCAAGTTTTGTTGCAGATTGTCAGAGGTTGTCTTTCAAAATCTTTTTCATGATTCCTTCGACCCTGATGAGATTCCCAGTTCCAGATGCACTGAAACATCCCCACAGCATTATACTCCCACCGCCATGTTTCACTGTGGGAATGGTGTTCTTTAGGTTGAGCGCCTCTGCCTTCATTCTCTAAACATAGGCAACATCTCTATGGCCAAAGAGCTCTAGTTTTGTCTAGTTTTCTCATCTGACACATTTCCAGTATGCATAATTTTTCTCTATGTTGTCCTTGAAAAATTCAGTCTAGCTTGGAGGTGTCTCCTCTCAGAAGTGGAATTTTTCTTAGTCTGCAACCTCGCAGTCCATTCCTGTGCAGGGCTCTAGTGAATGTCTTCGTTGAGACATCAATCCCAGACTTGGCTAAATAATTTACTAGTGTCTTGGCAGTTGTTCTTGGGTCTTTAGAAACCGGTTTTCTTTCCAAGGTTTTTGAAATTTTACGCTTCCTGCCTCTGCCAGTCTTGTTCTCCAATGTGTGGGTCTCTTCAAACTTCTTGATAATACTTCTCACGGCAGTTCTTGACACCTGAAAATGTTTTGATAAACGTGTATATCCTTCTCCTGCTTTGTGAGCATTAACAATTATTTTTCTCAAGTCTAAACAAATTTATTTTGTCTTTGCCATGATGACAGTTTTAATTCACTAGTTTTTTTGCAAGGTACTAATCCTCAGTTTGAAGTGCAACTTAAAGGCTTTGGGGATTAATTAGGTTAATTAGGCGAGTTAGGTTAATTAGGCAAGTCACTGGATAACAGTGGTTGGTTCCGTAGCCAATCAAACAGATAAGGGGGCTAATAATATTGACTTAAGCATTTTCTTTTTTTTTTTAAACAATTATTTTATTCCAGGCAAATTGAAATAAATAAGGCTTTCTCCAGAGGAAAAATATAATAAGAAATACTGTGTTAAAATCCCTTGCCCTCTTAAACATCGCTTGGAAAATATTTGAAAAATAATTCATAGGGGGGCTAATAATTTTGTATTCAACTTGGGACCACCTGTTTACTCCAGAGGGCAGTAAGTGGAATTTCAGCTGTGTGAGCAACGCGCAGTTTATTACAGTGATCAAAACATTAACAACTCTTCAGCGGACACACAACATAAATGTGCGAACCAAGGGATCTCAAGATGTGTTTAAAGATTGAGTATTAAACTATATTTAACTTGGCACAGTGACCTAAACATTTCACTTTTATGATTCAAAACACCCGAGACGTGACACAAGCATGTCTGACGCAGGTCGTATGATCTTTACCTCACAAATATTTAATTACCAACGAGGTTAAGGATGTGTCCATTAAACTGTTACACCGTTTTTACCCAGTCAATCTTTATTTAAGAAACATGCTCCCTGAAATAGATTCACTTTGCTCCTTCAGTAATGCTGTAGATTAATCTGCCCCTAACATTTTTTTGGGAATGTGTCCATGCTGTAGTATTTGAGAAAAAATTTTTGTTTGTACATACCTCTATTTTAATTATTTTTATTTGGTTTTCACAGTTTTGATAACTTAAGTTAATATTTTCTGATTAATCTGTTTATTTTTCTTGCCAAGTTTTTTATACATTAAATACATTTATACATTGTAAATTTATGTCTATAAAGCCCCTATTTGCACTTTTTTGTAAAGACTTAAAAATTATTTAAATACTCTTTGTACCTCCAACAACTCCAAAGCATTGAAAACCATTGTACTATGTAATGAATATAATGTCTTGGTATTATGGTAAAATATATCTGTAGTATTGTGTACT
This sequence comes from Xyrauchen texanus, assembly GCF_025860055.1. Lineage (NCBI taxonomy): Eukaryota > Metazoa > Chordata > Actinopteri > Cypriniformes > Catostomidae > Xyrauchen > Xyrauchen texanus. Next base: position 40,903,297 of record NC_068301.1, on the reverse strand, counting down.
ATGTGTACCCCTGGTTTGTTTCTAAAAAAAAATATATATAAATGTCTGATGCAGGTGTTCATTGACGGGTCCTTAAACAAGCCCTCATAATAAATCTCCAACTGATTGACAAACTCACTTGTGTAATGGATTGCTGTGAACTGTATGCCAATGATTGACTTATGATAAATAATATGGTAGTAAACAATACATTGTATTCTAAAGCCGCTTTTTGAATGGTCTTATCAATGGTCTAACTCTTCTGCCACAAGAATGTAATGCATTTTAATTATCTGAATATTTTTTAATTTTATATATACTGTATATATATATATATATATATATATATATATATATATATACACACATTTTAATATTTAAAGATAACTATGTATAATTATTTCATCATTATATATTGAATTATTGTTATATGAGGGCTTTCTCAGCAAATATTTGTAAATGCGATTAATTAATCGGGACACCATGTAATTAATTCGATTAAAAATTTTAATCGATTGACAGCCCTAATATATATATATATATATATATATATATATATATATATGAACACCCCTGTGTTTTGTGTCTGTGACTACAGGGTTGTTTGTTGGGGGTCAGCGTGGGGTTGGTGATTGGAGATGGATATTAGTGGGGGTTAAATGTTGATTCGATGTGTATATTTTTCTCTTGTGTATTTTTGAATCAATAAAATGTTAATTGAAAAAAAAAAAAAAGAAGAAGAGCCAAGCTCACATCATTCTGACGCCCATGTTTTTAAATGGATTATACTGGAGCGTAGAATAGTAGGCTACTACGCGGCAGTATTGTAAATGGTGATTTTAATTTCACTGGTCGAGCTTTTGTGAGACAAGCATTCATGAACTTCATTTGAAGCAAGTAAGTCGCTCACACCAGTGCACCCTGTGCTCTCACGAATATAAGCGATATTCAGTCTATGCTTCTATAGTCTTTGTGATTATAGTCTAGTGATTATTTTCAGTATTGAGACAAATTCATCTGAACAATTTAACAACATTGAACATTGTTATTCTGTCTCATGGCATTGAGGAAGAACAGACAACGGTGCAGGTTGACCAATCAGAAGAAAGGGGTGTTTCAGGGCCACCCATATGGGCATATTTATTTATCGACTCTATTAGTTTCTTTTTAGATGGAAAATCGAATTATCAAAATGCAGTGTCCCGTGACCATTTTTCCAATTTCTTATTTTTCACTTGAGCATAAAATCAAAAGTATAAAAAACAAGTCATTATTTGTTTCTAATATTGGTTTTATAAACGATTAATGAAATAAGCAGTTTTTAGTTTTTCCGATTTTGAATTATTAATTGAATATGGAAAGAACGAATGATACAAGGATTCAAAAAAAGTGCACAGTTATTCTGAATTACCACAGGGAGGATGAGCTAGACTTTAGACAATAAGAATAATCGATAATTTTGAAAAATGCGTGAAAATTATTCACTCAATTTCAGTTTGTAGGAGTTCCAAGTGTATAAATGCCTAAATAAAACAAATTAAAGATACAATAAATTGAGGACAATTCATAATTTTTGAAGAAGAACTAGGACCATTTATTGGACCATTTTTCATTGTGGTACACAGTTGCTAAACTTCTTATAACTTTTGCTATTAGAGCTATTTTATGCCAAAAATTTTCTGAAAAATGGGGAAAAAAATTTCAGTTTCCTAGCCATCTTTCTATAAAGAGCTGTGATGGCACAATACTACATTTATATATCGTGATTCTGTTTCTCACGATATTGCTTTGATAATTCAGATCATCATACAGAGATTTTATTAATGTGTGCATCAATAGAATTTCAACTCTGATTATGTGTATTTTTATTAGAAGTTATGTTTCAGACAGCATAATATCTCACCAGCGGCTCCAAGTGTGACAAACACGCATGCAGACACTCAGCTGCCGTTGACTAAGATGCTGGAAGACACGGAGCCACACCTCCCTTGGCAGCACATGTGAAGCGCCGCTGTCCAACAGTAGGCAGTGAGGTTCAGGGCAGGCAGGTGGCGGACGCACCAAGTGTCGCTCCATCTGCATGGGCCTTGATAGAGAGGGCACAGCCACAGGGCTGCGCTTTACCATCTGTGAGCGTGCTGCTACCAAGCATGACTCCTGAGACCGATGCAATGGCAGCAAGCTGCTGACCGTGTTAATCATGTTAGACGTGGCAGTGCTGCCATTAGCAGTACCAGAACCAATGGTCACCGTACCCGTGCTCTTATTGGATGGAACGTTCTGGCCTTGCCGACTTCCACCACGAATCTTACTGCCACGAACAGACTTGACGACACTATGCCTGTGATTGGTTACAGTACAACTGTTTGAATTCTCCTTCTCTTGTGCTTCTCGCCCACCTGCCCGTGTGCGGCCATTATGTGCATCCTGTACATTAGTGCGCTTGGATGAGGGGAGACCCTGGTGTCCCAGTAAGTGTCCTTGTCTGGAGGGCGGTGCTTGCGTAGTTGACAATGGTGAGGGCGGGGCCAGTGCAGTGGGTTTGCCACCCCGGTCACCCAACCCTTGTTCATCATCAGCTTCCGTATTAATAATCCCTTTGTGTACCTTGGGGTCAGGGTCTCCTCTGCGGCACAGCATTTGTGAATCACTCCCTTTGTCCTGCTCTTGTTCCACAACCACACTCTCACCTTCGGAGTCATCGCTGGCGCTAAAGCCCAGCTCTGCCAGACGGCGGTTTCGCTCTCGCTCACGGGCACTGCTGTCGACATATGTTGCAGCTGGAGAGGACGGCTCAGAGGCGGCGGTAGGAGATGGCGAGTCCGAGTCAGACTCTGAGTCTGTATCGGAACTAGATGAAGAGGATGAGCTGGAGTCCCGTACTCGCTCCAGAAGCTGACACATGCGTTTGAAACGCTCCAGTTTCTCACGGTGATGCAAGCGCTGGTCCTGGCTGGGGTTTAAGGATGAGAGCTGCACTGCTGTGGAACCACCACCTGAGCTGTGACTGCCACCCAATGACGAGTTCGGCCCGTTGGCTTCAGAGGAATCAGAGGAGTTGGGTTTTCCTTTCTGCGGAGGGTGTTAAAGGAAGCTTAGTACTGTTTTAAGACAAATTGTAAACTATTAATCAACATTTCAAGCAAAAAGCTTAATAAGTGTAACATTCATACCTTTTTCAGATGTTTATCATGGGCACCTTTGATCTGAAAGTCAGAAAGACAGTGTTCATAAGGAGAGGTACATGGTACATAAATATGAAGCGTTCCTTTGCAGCCCTTCCAAGGGTTTTGTGATTGTCTTCAAGAAATCTTTTCAATGAGACATTCACAATGACAAATATTTGCAGCAACAAAACGAAAGTCATTTATTTTTATTGAGAGTAGGCAATTTCAGGTGTCAAGAGCAACAGCGACTATTAGTGATGTTACAAAAGTCGAGCAGAAAAGTACTTCACGCAAATGAGCAACAGTAAGAGTGCAGTGAATAAAGATAATGAAATACACCGACTGATACAATTGGGATACTGTAGTAGAGTAAAGATTCCTACTAGAATTATTACAAACTATTGCTGTCAGTTGATTAAAATATTTAATTGTGAATAATTGCATGATTTTTTATAGTTAAACTTTTAAGCTCATGGGCCAAGGAGAAAAAAAAAAAAAAAAGAATTTGTCAAAATATTTCGAACTACAGTCTTGACCAACACAAAATAGGTATCGTTTGAAAGCTTAGAAGGTCTACTTTACAATGCAAGCAGGTATTATTACCAAAACTGAAAAAGTGCTTGAGAAATTTACAGACAAATCAGAAGTGTTCCATTTTGATAATTTATCAAAAAAAAAAAAAAAATTGCACTGTACATATTATTGCAATCAGTAAAAACATCAAATTCAAACTATTTGTTTTCTTCACAGACAAAAATATAGCAAGTAATAGCTAAGTATATGTCTTTGTCAATTATGATAGTGCTGCTTATGAGTCCAATTTCTGCTTATAACTTCACAAAAAATTAACAGAACATAAAGTATCACATATCATTACTTAGAAGTGATTATCTTTCAAACGAGCCCACACACACAAGGTAATCAGATGCATAGATCATTATATAATCCACACGAAGCACAATGTTACATATGGCCACTAGGAGATGGCTCAAACTAAATGATGCAGACTCATTGAATCAAAAGGCACTCATTCTGTAAAATATCAGTACCAAAATCATGTCTGCATGCTATGCAAACTTTTAGTCATTGTTGTGTTTGCCTGTGTAGCTATTTCTTATGTACAATTATTATGTTAAATTGTTTGGAGAGACTTTTGGACACGTTCTTGTACACTACGATAAATTATTTTTGTAATGCTATAACTTTTGTTTGCTTTTTCGTATCAACACATTTTATCAGAAACAGTTGACTGGGAACAAAACAAAAGCAGTTTTTCAGAGCCACCTTATTTACACAGAGATATATAATGTCAAATTAGAAAAATAAATTAAAAAATTACGTTAAACTAATTATTTTTAAGCATTTTCTTAGGCTGAGATTATCAGAATGTAAAATAATTTTCTTTAAAATTATACCAAATACTTGACCCTCATGGTTTTAATAATTTATTTATTAATTTGTCGAGTTATAAGCCTTTAATTTTGGGTATGCCACTGAAACAGGAAATCTTTAAAAACACCTTCAGGTTAATTGTGTTTAATTTCAGATTTTTAAAGTACATTTGACTATAAATAATTTGTCAAAATGCATTTAGTTCCTTCTAAGTTAAAAACAACAATGTATTAAAAATGTTTTATTTAACATTTCCCAAACAAAGTATTTAACAGTATAATTACAGAAATTAGAGGTCCCGATTAATGTGGGGTTGGCAGAATAAATTAACAGGTACTTAATCTAGTTGTTTATAAGCTTATAATACAGCGGCCTAATATCTAAAGCCCAATATTTCTAGGCCGAGTAATTCATAAATACACACATTTTCAGTCATTAAACACACTATGTAGAACAATTTTTTTTTTTTATTATTTACTCATGTAAATGTGACACTCGGAATTGCCACTCTGAAATAATGATGTCCAGAGACTGGGTTGCATTCAGACTAGCACAGTAATGCATAGAGACGTTGTCCAAAAAGAACGATTTCATTTGTAGTATTGATGGATTATAGTGATTGGACAGCTAATAATTAATGTCAGGGAAATGCAGATTCTTACTTACAGTAATTATTTATATTAATATCTCCAGGTTTGAGTAATGTGATTTGACAATAGAGGTCACTGTAGCCCAAAACATTGCAAATGTTCAGTTCTATTCTTCTAAATGGTCATTTGTCCTAATGAGAGAAAAGATCTCGCAATCCAGTAGACGATCATCCACGACCAAAGGGTCGCGACTAGAGATGCACCGATTGCAATTTTCTTGGCCGATTCCGATTTCTTGCCAGTGTGACCTGCCGATACCGATTTTTTCCGATTTTCAATCTAACAACTATTATTGACCACATATACAAACAAAATCTACCTTTCTTCAATGCAACATTTTATTTTCATAATAAAATAAATTATTAAACATTACAATTTCCCCCAAACTGCACTAAGTTACAGGATCTTCTCTCACTGAAACAACTCTCAAAATAAAGTGCTCTGTGACTGGAAAGAGGTAGAAATAACAATTAATAGCAATTAATTAATGGTCCAAACCACGTTATATGAATAATCACATCGATATATTATTCCAAGGTGGTCCAGTTGCCAGTTGATCTTGAATGAAACGCATCCTACTCGCACAATCAACACATCATACACATTACAAATCATTTATGACCTCAATCTGGCAACCTACAACCCATTTGCACTGTTGATATCTGCGCAGGCAGTAGACGCGGGGTGTTAAAGCATCACTGGTAGATGGGAGGAGAAGACTCAGCTGGTGCTCCGGTGAAAAAAACTAAATATACATGTACATTTAACAACAGCTGGATGGAAGAATTTAATTTAATTAATTCCCGGATTTGTGTACCCAAATGTTGACAGATAACAGGCTACGTGTATGACATGACACGAGATTAAACAACTCTGGCAACGCCACGTCAGAAAGTACCTCCTACTCTGTATCAAGGAAATGTATCCGATTTCTGAACCCTCTGTCCTCAACCATGGAGAGCGGCTGGTCATCCAGGGCCATGAATTCCATCATTTTCCTCGTAATTGCTTTGGTCTTTTCGCTGCTCATTACAAGGAATGATAGGAGAGACTGCTGACTTGTGACTGGCTCTGAGCTCTGGCTAGCTTTAGCCGCTTTCACTTTTTAGCTTCTTTTTTTTTAAAATGGGCATTTTCAGCTGGGTGATGGTGTTTTAAATGTCTAATTAGGTTTGTTGTTCCAAAAGTTATTGTGGTGGTTCCCCCACGGTTTACTTTGGCCTTACAATTATTACACATTTCGAACTTTATTTATTCTTCACTCACAGTGAAGATCTTCCAAGCCAATGACATGTTTACGTGAGGCTGTGACGTTATTGCCTGCGCCGCTGGCAACAAAACAGACCGGCTTGGAATCGGAAAGACATGAGGCTGACCGGCCGGTCACCGGTCCGGCGGAAAATCGGCTAATTCCGGTCCCTGGACGGTCGATCGGTGCATCTCTAGTCGCAACCAAAGTCTTTCTAGCAAGTCAGCCTACTTTCGGCCATTTCCAGTCATGCCAGTGCAGCTCCTATCTACTTGACTTGAGAAAGACCAAAATCTCAAAAACAGTTGGTCAAGATTATGATCAAATGGCATATTTCAAATCAGCAATAAAATTGGACAATACTAGTATCATAAACTGTGATTCTTTACATCATATTACGATAAAACAACAACATTTTCCCGGCTTGCATAACTATCGCGCATGTGTATTCTAGAGTTGATTGACAGGTGATGTCTGTATCTAAAAGGTGATTGGTCTTTTAACTGTAAGGTAGGACTTACTTTATACATCCGTTGACTGTTGGGCACTCAGAGCTTCTTAGTTGAGCATTCCAATTTCTCCCATTAATTTTATTAGAAGAGATCCATCTCTGCTAAACAATCTCTGGTCGTGACCCAGCGGTTCAGAAACCCTGTTTTACAACAGTGGTTCTCAACCTTTTTGACTCCAAGACCCCCACTGTCCACAGTAGTAGTTTTAACCACCACACAATTGTGTGGGGCCCCAGAAGTCGGGGACCCCCGCCTCGGTAGGAAAGCTCTGCAAATAAATGCTTGAGGGGTGACATGATGTTCTGGGTACATGCGCAAATACACTGTTAGAGCGGTTCATGTTAGAAGCCGCCGGGGTTGGGACAGGTGAGTTTAAGTAGGGTTGGGGTTTGTAATTTATGAAAAAAAAATTTAAAAAATAAATAAATAAATATATATAGGCCATCCGAACTTGTTTCGTGCACACGCTCGCTCACACCGAACGTGCTTTTGCCTGCGTCTGCTCTGTTTTTCCATTATTTTCCAGGTAAACGCGCTGGATAAATCTCCATACATGCTGCACCTTTGGCACTGGCACATTTTTAGACACTGTGTCAAGTTAATAAGAACTTCAGGTTTCAAAAATGCATGCCGAGACACCTGCATTCTGTTTCAGTAGTTGCACTGTGTCTAGATTTTTTTTGTGTGCAGGTGTCACATAGATTTAACATTTTGACCAAGTTCAGGTTGCAAAGAGGGGACTGTTACAATGTTTAACATTCATTTGGGGCCGTTCATTTTAAGTCTAGCCCTTCAGTGCGATTCATGCCATTAAGAAAACACAGCTTCACAATGAATAAGTTCATACATTATGTGGCAGTCAACTAATAATACCAACTGCCATTTTAAAAACACGTCCATGCACGAAAGCCAAACTTGAAAGGATACTTCATGTTCAAGCAATCCCGTTAGCTTAGTTGTTTGACTCTCATTAGAAATGTCTCCTAGCAACACAACTGATAAACAATACTGCAGCGCTAGCATTTGTGCTTCAGGTGTACGATTATCAAAATAGATTATAATGTTTTATTCACACGTGTCTGCAGGCCTTTGTTAAACTAGCTTTAATATCATGTAATGTGGAAACAAACTCATATATCGATATTACTTAATAAAGTGAATGTTTATTACTTACTTTGTATATCTCCCAGAGTGTCGACATGTTTGTGTGACATCATGCCCCTACATCTCGGCAAAATCAGAGTTGAGAATTTCTGCACAAGATTACAAGTTGTAATTGTGACTTCAAGATGCATTCCATTGCACTTTTCCTAGTAGGAAGTTGTAAAATCCGACTTTCCGAGTTGAATGAAACGCAGCACTATTTTTCAAAAGATGATCTGACACTGAATGCTCAAGCAGCCAAATTTACATTTAGAAAACTCCTTATGTTGCTATAACAATGCAAAAAGCACTGTCATCGGCTGTCATCCCTGTCTCTATCGCCATTGAGAAAGATCTTGCGCACTTCGCTTTCAAATTACATTACTTAAAGCACGATTGCGTCACTCAAGGCCAGCTAGAAGGCCTCGACCGCGACATATCCTACACATCACACCCACCAAGAACAAATAAATCAATCTGATTGGCTGATGAATCTGACAATCTGACTTCAGTTGCTCATTCATTTGCACTGTTGAGGGATTCTGTGGAAATTCTGAAGGCCTGACAGGGTGGAGCTCAGACTCATTCACTGCTTTCCATGTGCGATTTGTGAAACAGCTTTCACACTTCTCTTGTAAGCATCATGGAATAAATTCTGACTGGATAAACTTTACATTTTTCTCTATTTCTTTGTAGATTAAGTGAAATGCAATTAAAAATACATAGGCAAAAAGGTGATTAAGAATGTGCTTGATAAATGGCAATGTTTTTTTTTCCTTCTGCTCTAGTGTGCTGAGGGGCTGCCGTGCCTTGTATGTTTATTGTTACAATACGAACGTTGCCTATGATACTTACATAAAGCCTTAGCATCAGAATATAAAGTCCAGGTGAAAGTCAAGTAAATAAGTCAGGAATAAATTATTATTGTATACAACAAATCCTCAAAGTAATAATAATATTGTCATACTACATATATCATATTATAACAACAAATTGGACGGCAATAAATAATTGTTGGGTTATAATATTAATAAATAACAACTGAATTCCAAAATGTTACTGGGTGAATGCACATTGTTTTTTAATTTTAATACATTTGCAAAGATTTCAAACAAACTTCTTTCACGTTGTCATTATGGTGTATTGTTTGTAGAATTTTGAGGAAAATTATTAAATTAATCCATTTTGGAATAAGGCTGTAACATAACAAAATGTGGAAAAAGTGAAGCGCTGTGAATACTTTCCGGATGCACTGTACGTAATGCCTACCTACACAGCAATCAGCTCTTCAAACATCTGAGTTATGTAATAACCTGGACAATGTATCAGCAATCTTTTTTTTTAAACATTTTTAAAAGCCAATGCATTCCACACAGTGGTCTATGATTCACCTTTGCCACACAACTTTTGATAGAGATTTTGATAGCTGACAGATAAATAAAACAGGCTGTGTGTCTAAGAAGTAGGCTAAGTAATTTTGTGTGCAGATGCGAGGGACATCAATAGGCTATTTCTAAAACAGACAACTAATATTTCTCTGGCACACAAAGGTTGCAGAACCCATGCCTACCCAGAAGAAAGTTGGCACAAAGCCCTGTCTAAACCCTTCCCTGATTGGCACGGTTTGTGTCACAGGCATTCCCTAGTCTGGTTGTTTGATGAGAGAGAGATAATATGTAGTTGCAATAAAAGTTGAGCAGCGGTGGATAATTATTCTGTTGCACGGCATTGAGGAACTTATGACCAATCATCAGTTCCTCAATGACCTATCAGTGGAAAGGCGCTTTTCATGCTCACCCACATGTGCAAATCAAATATTTATCTATTTTCTACCCATGAACAATTCAAAATCAAAATGTACATGGCTATTCTCTCTGTAGCTTTGGTCTTCAGCAGTCAACACCTGATTGCATTGCACCATCTACTGGTGAGAATGAATAGCATCAGTTGGAGTTTGTGCATCAGTACCGAGATGTAGAAAGTTGAATTACCAACCAAATTTGAACCACTGAAATTAAGGAAGCAACTTTTGTTAAGCGAAACAGAACGGCTGATTTTTACCTGTCGAAAAATCCAGATGGTATTTTGAAATGAACTGAATATTTTGGAAATCAATTTTGGAAGGTGAATATTTATTGTTGAATTTTTAATAAATTAAATAAGTTGTGAAATGTTAGAAAATATACAACTTAAAATTCAGCCTCCCAAAATGGAATGCATTTAAATGCAAGCACTGATAATATAATGCATTTAATTTTTAGATTACAGCAATTCAACATGCTTTTTGTATACATGCAGCTCGTTTAATAAGCAGCTTTCTCTACAGCAACATCATTTCCCAGAGACGCTTGGGTAAAGAACAAACATGGCATTTAAGGAAGACTTTAGAATATCTAATAGTAAAGGCGAAGCAATGGAGAATAAAATAGCAGAGTTGTTGTTGTTTCTTTCCTTACTTTCTGTCATGACCTGCAGGAGAATTGCGCTGCAATAGTGGGGTTTCCCTATTATGTAAAACTCCAGGATTCCCCCAATGTACGAGCGCATTACATTATTAATCTTGCCAATGAATTCTATTTAATGTGGGACATAATAGCTTACAGTTAAGATTGAGATGCATTAGATTAGAATGTTGATATGATTATTCAAAATATTTAATAGGGGATATATGTATTACTGACCTTTAGATTTTCTCTCCACATGTGAACGGATTATCATCGTGTTTTTTTGGACACGTCTTCTAAGATTTCACAACAAACATTTGATCGTGGCAATCAACTCCCCAATCCTGTTCTCCTTCGCCATCCCGTCATTAATTTTCACTATATGCCAGTTGATGTAAGAATAAAGAGACGAGACACAAGCATGTAATTAAGTCAAGCTTTACCGCAAGCTTAACTCAATAATAGGGAGCATGAAAACAGAAAGCAAAAGTAACGTTCGCGCTGGAGGTCGAAAATAACCAAGTACAGCTAGATTTTAAATTAGAATTTTGTTTATCACATTCTTTCTGGTTATATCAGAAATCATTTCCTTCATACCAATAGTGTTTAACATTGCTTAACACGTGGCAAATTATTGCATTAAGGTCCGTTAACAGGTGTTTTGCCCGTGATAGAGCACTAGTGCAGTGCTCTTGGAGCAAGAGAAAACAATGACGCTCCGATTAAAAAATAAAAATTGAGCTTGCATAGCAAGATGTGTCTGCGTTCACATAATTAGTAGTTTGTTTGGTCCTTAACACCGGCCAAATTACTTTAAACCACTTTAAAATGGGGTAAATTCCTATAAATGAGATTAATCAAAATACCCACAACATTTATGGAACAACTTACATCTGCAAAACAAAACGAATGAACATTTGAACTTGAATTAAATGATCCGCTAGTCAGAAAAATCTTAATCCCCCCGCACGCGGTAGTGACGTCACTCTGCCTACATTTAATATATAATTTACAGTCTATAAATGTAATTAATGTTAACAAATTATACATCTTTTCAAAGATCTAAGGTTTCAACATTGATATCCGATCTCTGTTTCACGATAACAAAGCTCCAGAAACAGCAATTTAGTTATTCGTGCAGGAGTACAAATGAAAACATGCAATATCAAAACGGGACATCATACCTTTGTTATGAAAACACGATCACCAGATGAATCCAGTTCAACACACTTGCCCATGACAAGCATTCATTGAAAAACATCCAATAGTACTTTTTTTTTTTCATAAAAGTGATAAATCTGAGAAATATTGATATATTCTCCATTGTTTACATGAGATCTCGCCTGAAAATTTACCCTTCGTCATCGTTCTTCATAAAACTGCAATCTGAGTAGCAATCATTTTGTAAAACTGTATATTATCTTATATATTAGAGTCTCATAAACAAAATGAGCCTGTCTCCAAAGTCTATTTTTAAAATCAGGGCTTAGTTTTATTCATAATAGCCAAGCAGTGCAGTCAGATTTTGTGTCATCTTGAAAGGCGGAGCCTAAATTTTACTCAGTACACCTGCAATTCAGGCAGCCTGGGACATATGTAACTCTCAGGGAGAGATGATGCTCGCTCCATAGGAGGGGGTGATACATCATTCTCGACAGTGATGGTGAATGAATTCCGCCTTGGCTGTTTATATATACACACCACATCTGTCATGTTGACTGAGCAAACAAGGACATGACAGTTTGATATTTCAAAATATTTCTGACTGAAAGCGTTTAAGTCTAGAATTACAGCCAATAGCTCTAAGCGGTTGATGTGCCACGTCCTCCTTGCATCTGTCCAGGTGCCAAAAGTTGGGCGTCCATTGCACACCACCCCCAACTGGTGTTCGAAGCATCCATGGTCACCACTTTTTGCCTGACAACTTGGGACTTGGAGTACCAGAGGGGACAGTGGGTATTCTCCACTGAGGCAAATAGTTTGATTTCTGCTTTGCCAGATATTTCCCAAATCCTCAATAAAGTTTGAGGCTGAAGTCTCCTGAATTCCGCCTTGGCGGTTTATATATGCAACAACTTGCTGACACGCTGCAGAGAATCAGGATGCTGAGGTCCATTCATCAGCAAAGCGGCAAGGTGGAGCGATGTTCGCAGGAGCACTGCAGGGGAGCGGAGAGTCTTATCGCTGCCCTGAAGATTCTGTCCGCTGACTGGTGTGTATCGACAGCGAAGGTACAGGGCTTCGAGGTAATTGCTGTCTTGAAGGAAGAAATTCTGAGGAAATGGTGTCTGTGCACCTGTTTTATAGCGGTCAGTTCGCGCAGAAACGAGCAGTCAGTTTCGCGCCAAAACAGGCGGGGCTCAAACACCATAGCCAATATTAGAATATTGGCTTTGTTGTAGAGAGGTTTCAAATAGGTCGTGTATGAAGGCACTCCCCATATGTGTAAGTAAATGCAATGTCAAGTGGGCTGAAGTCGTAAGAAGTTGTTAGATCATCTTCAAATTTGAAACATAACTTCTTTAGACTTGTGGCTTCGAGAACATTGTATTTCTGGGTTGTCTTGGCACTTTTATTATTGTTTTTTTAGATTATAAAAACATGTTCAGCATAAAATATTTCCATTACTATAAACTTCAGCTTCTCTAACTTTAAAAATTAACAACATATATTAATTCTGAAACTTGGGAAATAAAGCCCAAAGTGTCTTCTTTCAAAAGATACTACAACTGTGTCCATACTCCAAAGGGTCCCGTAAATACAACCATTTCAGGTATGTCATTTTCATGGTTTGTGCTCAAAAAGAGGGTGCGTATCAACAGGTTAAATATAATGAACTCAGCGCAAGTAAGCAAATGGAACCAAATTCGGAGTACATCTGTTAATTTTGAGCATGAGATGGAGATGTGGAGCAAAGAATGGCTCTGAAAACACTGTAGTAATGCACAATACAGACAGGACAGAGCAGTACACACAACTATGAAGTGAGCAGATTTATTTATTTATTTAAATCGCAGTCCTTTGTGGTTTAATAATCCGCACAAGGGCATATCATGTTTTCGTTTGTATTTCGATTAATTGTGCATCCCTACTAGGGGGGTTTCATTATATTTTAAATTGCTGTCACTGTGAACATACCTTGATAGTAGATCATAACTGGCTGTTTGACTAACCGGTGGGAATTGTACCAGAGGTCTTGGTGCATCAGTCAGGTAGAAACAAAACTTATTTCAGATAATATAATATTGCTGTGATCTATGAAGCATGAATAATGTATACTGCTCTTTTTATTTACCTTCTATTATAGAAGGTAAATATTTTAGTATTTACCTTCTTTTTTGAACCACTCTCTTGTGGCAGCTCCTTCTCCTTCTTACGTTTATGTCCATCTTGACGTGCTGTATCTTCTAGAGATGGGGCCTTCTTTTTACTGGGTGGAGGGTCATCTGTTAGCTTCCAGCGACTCACTTCCCCATTGTCCATCCTTCTCTTTCCTAAGCCATCTCCCTGATCCTGAGAGATGAGCACACAGTTATATTACTATAACAGTGAAGGCAGGACATCCTCATGACATCCATATTATCAATGCTTAGACAGTGGGACAGTAAAACACAATGCATAAAAATGTACAATTAAGTCAAATCTACTTTTAAGTGCTTGACATTTAAATTCATGCTTCAACCTCATTCTAACATAAATATTACAGTAGCCATTAGCCAAATCACACAAAAACCACTTGCACCCGTGTGATAGAAATCTGGGTTAATTCCCAACCTCCTCCTTTCATTTGTTTTATCAATTTTTGGGTAACAGATAAGTCAAATGCAATTATTTTTTAACCAAAGCAAAGTATACTGCATTCCTGCCAATAAAGTGATTGATTAATATTTAAATGAGCATAAAGCCAAACAACAAATACTACCATGATGTATAAATACTTCACAAGTACTTTTTTGCATTATAGTACAGAGAAATGCCAATCACAAAGGACAAAACATTAAAGGGGTCATGAAATAGAGAATCAAATTGTTGATATTTAAAAATAAAAGAGGTAGCTGTACTATAAAAACATATTGTACATTTCAGAACTCAAATCTTCCTCCCCAGTTTAAAAAACATTTATATTTACCACCCTGCTGAAACATCTCGTTTTGAAATCTGTCTGTTTGTGATGTCACGAGACATTGCTCATTTGTATTTACATATCCCATAACACGTGTCATCGCACCCTTGGTCCCCGCCCACTGGCACTCAGTTCGAGAGAGCAGGACAGACAGGCCTTGTGTGGCTAATTATTCCTGAAGACCAAAGAGGACCCATCTGGACTATTTTGTATTATTTTTGTATATTAACATGCCCTACACAGACCCTTTGAATGCTGTCATGTATCTTGGCTCTTTTAAAAGAGGCGGTGTAAAATTAGAACTCTGAAGAGGAGCCATTATCTTTCATTCAGCTGCTCTGCCTCTTGTCGCTTGTCATGGACGTGCTCTTTCACACATCTGTGCAATTTTTAATAGTTGTGTATGTAAACATGAACTAAATGGATGTCTTTGACCGTTTCTATGTGTTTCCGGCAATATGCGCCTATGTGTGTGCCATTTCACTGTGCATTTTTTTTTCCAGCTCATGTCAGTGTGGATTGCTTGTAAACCAGTCATAAAGTTATTCAAGCTTTGCAAAGGCACTGTTATTGAAGAATGGGGCAGTTAAATACACTTCAAAAATATAAGTAAACAATTGAATTAATCAATATTTCAAATGTCATGACTGCTTGACTGTGTGATAACAGTTGTGCTTGAGATGAACAGTTTAATGTGTTGGATGTGCGTTATGTGTAAACCCTGACAGTCTTTTAGTGTGCACACTTCTGAGGCACACTACAGCTAGTAGCAGACACTTTGACAAATTTAAAAAAAATGTAGCAGCAATGACATGGAGATGCATGAAACTACTGCAGAAATAAATCACTTATTTCCTTATTTAAATCACATTTATTTTGGGGTGAAATATGGACCAGACTTGAGCTTGACAGGTTCTGTGATATTTCGCCCTACACTCTGGTATACTGTAACTTGGATATGATTAGGTATGATATTCACCAGATGTTGGCAAACACTTTGACGTATGTACTATATATATATTGCTTATTGTGTATTTCTATATATACTTATATTTTCTGTAAGTAATAATAATATATTTTCTATTTGTTTTATTTCATAAATTTTTGCTATATTCTGAAACCTTATTTCCAGGTTTAGTTTAGATTTTGCATCAGACTAAACTTTTTAACCCCACGATGTGTGTTTGTTTGCTCTTTTCCCTTAGTAATGAAGTTTTAAGAGTCACTGTCAAAAGGCTGGGTTGAAAATGTCAAGCATGGATAGCAGTATGTTTTTATTTAAACAAAAAGTTGTTCTGAAAACAAAAAGCAATAAATAAAGACAAAAAATGTAAACTTTCATCTGTGCAGCGTGACCAAAAAAAATTACAAATCCTGCGTCGCATGATTTACCTAAGGTTAAACACAACTTGAATTCATCTGCACTGCTGATCTGTGATAAATTGCTTGCTCCCGCTGCACACGTCTGTTTACTACCAGTCTTGTCACACTTGTTACAGTGTTTTGCCCATTATAACTACATAAAACACACTACGTCATTACGATTAAGGATTACATCGAGCTAAACTGGTATGCAGGTGCGTGTCCCCTGGTACACACAGTAGCATAAACGCCAGAGATAGTTCTTTTCCAAATATTATAGCACACAATATGTCTTACCTTACTGGTTTTTCCTTCCTTGTGGCACTTAGGACATTCCCAGCAATTTGGGATCTCATCATTGATAATGCCTTCAGACTTACCCATCTGTGGGGAGATATCATTATTGTTTTATGACCAGGCATACAGTGGCGCCTCATCTTATATCATTTTAAGTGAAAATCTGGAATCCTGTATATATGAAAAACATGCAGAAAACAGCTGATTTTTGTTGGTTAGTTGTTTTTTTTTTTATAACTATCCCTCTTGTAAGAACTCGACGAAATGTGTGTTTTTAGACCTTCAGGCAGCTGGGGTGGATGATCTCATTGCAGATGGTGCACTCCATGAGTGAGAGGCTGAATTTCTCCTCCTCTGACTCCACTGTGTCCTCCTTTCCAGCTTCACCACATGCAAAACACACGGCTGTGTGTGGCAACACCGGCTACAGAAAGATGACATCAGTTTTCCGGTCTTTTCCCTGCACAAACACTTTTTAAAAAACCTATAAAAACACAGCTTATGTGTTTACATGCCACACATGATGCGTTCTTCAGCAGAAACCTAGATGTGTTAAATCACTTTCTCTTAATCCTTTAAGCAGTGTAAGGAAAATCGTGTTTGCTTGTGCATTATGTTTCAGAACACTGCTTTCTGCAAAAATCTTGGAATAAGCCATTTTCTTAAAATAATGTTCTAATTTCAATTCAAGTTAAGCTAAAACGACAGCATTTGTGGCATAATATTGATTACCACAAAAAACAAGTTAAACGTGTCCCTCGTTTATTTAAAAAAGCAAAAATCATGATTACAGTTTAAGGCAATGGAAGTAAAAGGGGCCAGTCTATGAAGAATAAAATACACACACATCACATTAGAGTCATGTTAACATAATTAATAAAGCTTATTTGCTGCCATTGCGTCTTCATGATAACAAAGTTGTAATATTGGATATAACTTTATACTGATTAGGTTAGTTATACTTGTGGCTATACTTGTGAAACTTGTCTTTTAATGTGTATTGATTGGCCCCATTCACTTTCATTGTAAGTGTAACTATAACCACATTTTCTTTTCTTTTTTTTTAAATGAGGGATGAGTTGAAAATATTTTTTGTTGTAAACAATATTGTGCCTCAAATTCTGTAGATTGAGATTAAATTGTATTAAACCAGGAATATTCCTTTAAGTGCATTTAAGTCCAACATGTACACAGATGCAACTTATCTGTGTTTTTTTTTGTTTTTTTTAAACCAAAGAGAAATTACTTACATTTTACTTCTCAACTTAACAAGTTTCAGTTCAAAAGCATTTAAGTGATAATTCACAGCAGGTTTGCTTTAACTGATTTATATGCACTCCATGAAGTGCAATAATATCTATATAAAACAGTAAGTTCTGTTCCTAGAATCTGATTGGACAAGAGGCGTTGCAAGAGTGATGATAAAGGAGTCATATCAGCTCTGTGACGCTTCACTGTTTGCATCACTCCATTTGTGTTTGTGGCATTCCAAACTAAACTGTAAGAGCAGTAAAGATGTTTAAGAGCAGCTAGATGTGGGAATTTTGATTCATCCCCATGACACTTGTGAATTAGTAATGGATGATTGGGCGCATCTTTTGAACTAGCAATGGCAGATCCTGATTCGCGGTGTAAGAAAGTATTTCCACACACAAGCAAATTTATTGGGACAGTCCTTAGTTATTTACTTGTTTGTTGAACTATTATATAAAAGCAATATCACATTTACAAGTGCCTTGTAGACTTAAAGTTGCTAATTTAAAGGGGTGGACTGAGCACTTGAGATATACAGCTATATAAAGTATCCTCATTGCTACTGACTACAGGAGATATAGAAGACATTTTGTCAAGCAGAGTCAAGTCATTTTTATTTGTATAGCGCCTATCACAACACAAATCGTCAAAGCAGCTTTACAGAAGATCAGGCATTAACAGAAAATTAAACCACAATATCTCTAGTCTTAGAATCATCATTGTGTAATTAGATAAAATACGATTGTGAATTGTGTTTAAAAATAAGTAATTAAATAATAATTGTATTTATAACCCCCAGTGAGCAAGCCACGATTGTGGCAAGGAACACAAAACTCCATAAGATGTTGATTAATGGAGAAAAATAACTTTGGGAGAAACCAGACTCGCTGTGGGGACCAGTTCCTCTCTGGCTAACATCATGAATATAATGTCAATATTACTTATGTATAGTGCAAGTAATGGTTTAAAATTATTATTATGAAATTAACTTAAATTAAAAGTAAGTGTTAAGGGCAAGTGTTTAAACAAAGATTTTGTATGAACTGTACGATTAATGACTAATGTCTTTGAAGTCCATCCTGGAATAACTGCAGAAGTTCACATAGATGCAATTGTCCTGGTTAGTTGGCAATTAATTGATTGTCGATGTATTCCATTTCAAGAGTGTTGTCCATCATTAGACCGAGGGGATGCAGGCAGAGATCAGTTAGGTGCATCGCAGTTCAAACTGGCCGGTAATTTAGGTTAGGTCTTTCCCAAGTCCGAGGTTCAGACAATGGCATATGAAGTATCCCAATTATCTCATCAATTCATCCTCTGAATTCCATCATATTAGACTGCAGAGATGTTTGGCTGACAGCGGCACTTAGCAGTTGAGTCCAACACGAAGCAGGTATGGAGCTGGATCCAGCCGGTTCTGGTGACCTCAGTATATGAGTCACAAGGTTGAGACAGGGAAACAAATAGAATAATATTAGCATAGATGCCATTCAATTTATTGCAGAGTTATAGATCACGATACATTTTTCTGGTTCACGCTGACCTAACTAAAGCAGCCTAATTGTGAGGTGAAGATAAGGTGTATGCCTAGCTAAATAGGAGTCTTTAGACTAGACTTAAACTAGGTGAGTGTGTCTGCATCTCGAACAGCGTTAGGGAGACTATTCCATAGTTTAGGAGCCAAATATGAAAAGGATCTACCTCCTTTTGTGGATTTTGATATTCTAAGAACTATAAACGGGACAGAATTTTGCGATCGTAATGAATGTGATGGAATATAACGTGGTAGAATGTCACTTAAGTATTACGGAGCTAGACCATTCAAAGCTTTGTATGTAGTTAGAAGAATTTTAAAATTAATATGAAATTTAACAGGTAGCCAATGTAACAATGATAAAATGGGGCTAATATGATCATATTTCTTGGTTCTAGTCAGCATTCTGGCTGCTGCATTTTGAACTAATTGAAGTTTATTTATTGATCTTGCTGGACATCCTCCCAGTAATGTTTTACAGTAATCCAGTCTTGAGGTCATGAACGCATTAATTCGTTTTCACCA
This sequence comes from Xyrauchen texanus, assembly GCF_025860055.1. Taxonomy (NCBI): domain Eukaryota; kingdom Metazoa; phylum Chordata; class Actinopteri; order Cypriniformes; family Catostomidae; genus Xyrauchen; species Xyrauchen texanus. Next base: position 40,883,666 of record NC_068301.1, on the reverse strand, counting down.
TCAGCGACAGAGAGCATGTGTCGTAATTTAGCAATATTTCTTAGGTGGAAGAATGCCGTTCTACAAACATTGGTAATTTGATTTTCAAAGTAGATATTGGAATCAAATATAACACTGAATTTCTTCGCTGTTGAAGACACTGTAACAGCACATTCATCGAGAGTCAAATTATATTTTAGTGGCTTGTAGAGGTTTTTGGTCCAGTAATTAGTACCTCTTTTTTTCGGAATTGAATAGAAGAAAATTTCTGCCCATCCTATCTTTTATTTCATTGATACAATCTGCTGATTTGGAGAATTGTGAAATCTCATCAGGTTTTGAAGAAATATAAACTTGGGAATCATTGACATAACAGTGGAAACTTATTCCACGATTCCTGATAATATCTCCCAGGGGAAGAATATACAAGGAGAAAAGCAGGAGAAAAGCCTAAAACTGATCCCTGTGGCACTCCATACTTTACTTTTGTTTGGTTTGACATTTCCTGTTTACACATACAAAGTGGTAGCAGTCTGCTAAATACGACCTAAACCATGCTAATGCAACTCCACAAATGCCAACATAATTCTCTAGCCTATTCAAGAGAATATTGGGATCTATCATGTTGAATGCATAACTAAGATCTAAAAACAATAGAAGTGAAATGCAGCCGCGATCAGATGATAAGAGCAAGTCATATGTAACTCTGATAAGTGCAGTCCCTGTCCTGTGATGAGGCCTAAATCCTGACTGAAATTGTTCATATATACCATTTCTCTTTAGAAATGAACATATTTGGGAGGATACTACCTTTTGTAGTATTTTCAACATAATGGGAGATTTGAAATCGGTCTATAATTAGCCAGTTCTCCAAGATCAAGTTGTGGCTTCTTAATAAGTGGTTTGATAACTGCCATTTTAAAGTTTACATTTACATTTTACATTTATGCATTTGGCAGACGCTTTTATCCAAAGCGACTTACAGTGCAATTATTACAGGGACAATCCCCCCGGAACAACCTGGAGTTAAGTGCCTTGCTCAAGGACACAATGGTGGTGGCCGTGGGGTTAGAACCAGCGACCTTCTGATTAACAGCCCTGTGCTTTAGCCACTACGCCACCACCACTCCAAAGTTTCTTGGTACATGTCCTAAGGATAGAGAGGAGTTAATAGTATTAAGAAGAGGTTCTGAGATTACTTTTAAGAGCTTAGTTGGTATTGGATCTAAGATACATGCTTTGGCTTTGATGTTTCGAAAAGTTTTTTTTAGCTCTTCATGACCTATGACAGAAGGATTAAAGTTGCACGTGAGGAAAATTATGAGACACTGTTTTCTGAGGTACTGTGACAGATGATTGAATAATTATTCCAATTTTATTTTGGGTTATTTAAATTTTATCAGTAAAGAAATTCATGAAGTCATTACTCTAGTGCTGTGACAAATTTTCTGGTTCTGTTGAGGCTTTATTCCTAACCAATTTAGCCACAGTACTGAATAAACACCTAGGATTGCTGTGGTTATTTTCTATGAGTTTGCTAAAATATGCTGACCTGGCAGCTTTTAGTGCCTGTCTGTAGCTACAGACACTATCCTTCCATGCACCTCAAAATAGCTCTAATTTTGTATCCATCCACTTGCGCTCTATTTTCCGAGCTCCTCTCTATTGAGAGCATGAGTGTGAACATTGTTCTATGGTGCAGAGCTTTTTTCTTTAATTTACTTTAATAGAAGGGTGGCGACACAAGAGCACTAGAGTTGACTGTGTTTATATTTTCTGTTATTTCATAAATTTCTTCTAGTCTTTGGGGTTTACTGAGTGTATGAGATAGATTTGGAAGATTATTAGTGAAGCTATCTTTAGTGGTCAAAATAATAGTTCTACCTGAACGATAGCGTGGTGTAGATTGAGTAACATTAGCTGATCGCAGCACCCAAGAGACAAGGTAATGATCCGAGATGTCATCGCTCTGAGGCAGAATTTCTATAGTATCAACACCAACTCATATGACAGAATTAAATCTAGTGTATGATTATGGTGATGAGTTGGTCTGGTTACATTTTGTCTGACTACAAGAGAGTTGACAATATCAATAAGTGCAAATTCACCAAGGAAATCAGAATAAGGCCCAGGTGATCAGTATACAGTATATACATGTACATACTGTATATACATCTATATGTATATACAGTATATACTGTAGCAAGGGTAAAATACAACAGTGTTTTTATTTATTGACGGTGTCACATTAAGCGTTATTTGTTCAAAAGAATTAAATGTATATCCTGTCTTCTGAGTAACACCAAAAGCTTCACTGTAAATTGTAGCAACACCTCCTCCTCGACCAGTAGATGAGGCTCATGTTTATAACAATAGCCTGGGGAAGTAGATTCATTTAAACTAATATATTAATCCGGTTTAATCCAGGTTTCAATTAAACAGAGCACATCCAAAATAATATCTGTAATAATTTCATTTACAATGAATGCTTTGGTAGAAAGAGATCTAATGTTTAGTAGCCCTATCTTAATATGATGTTTATCTTTAATTGTTTTGTTCAAGTTTGATAATCATTTTTTTCTGAATGATTTATTGAGAGTTTTGTGTTTGGTAGTTTGGGGGAACAGCAATCACCAATAAAAGGGCTCTTTCAACATCATTTTCAGTGGGTGCATCACTGAGTGGGGAGAATAGATTGGAAACCCTAACAGGAATGGGAGAGTGGTGTTGCTTTGCTAAGCAAGTATGCCGCTGAGACGTCACTCATATGCCCTGCTGCGGGGGCTCTACAGCCAGAACCAAAGTGTGTGTTGCTTGCTGTTCTACCCACATCCGAAACAGAATCTACCGGCTTCGCTTTCTCACTGACCTCCACTAGCTTTCGGATGTGTGTCTCTAACTCATTAAACTTCTCCGTCAGCCTGACTAATTCCTTACATTTATCACATGTGAATCTCTCACTGCTGATGGAAGAAGCTATTGTAAACATGTGACATGCAATGCAGGTAGAAATAACATGAGCGGATGCCATGACTTACCGCAATTGACTGTTGTTGTTGTTTGTAGTTGCTGATCAGTGTTATGGTTGTTCTTGATAAGTAGTGCTTTGAGATCGATGCAATAATCCGTGTAACACAGAGGAGAAAAATGGGTGCGTGCTGTAAAATGCACATAGTTTAACCGCGATAAAAATATAAAGCGGATGCACGCGGAAAATGCAGTTTAACTGTGATAAAAATAGAAAGCGGATGCACGCAGAAAATGCACGCAGTTGAATCACGATAAGAGAATAATGTGGGGGGAAACCCAATGTGTGCTGAAAAATGGCAGATGTTAAGGATTAAAAGCTGAAAACAAACAGATAAGCGATTCTAAAAAAGCTAGCAGGCTACATATACAGACTAGAGCTAGGTGCCAGCAAAAACAGGTAAAATATATGAGAATAGATGAAACAGCAGAAAAGAGAAAAAACCTGAAACACGCAGTAAAAGGAAAAAGGATTAAATGACGAACGTATGAGATTAAGAATAAGCAATGCTAAGCAGGCTACAAACAATTGTGCAGTGTGCCGTCAGCAATAGGAAGTCCACAAGCACTTACCAAAACCCATTGTTAACAACAGTGATAAACATAGTGGTTTTGCATGCTGTGCGTGTTGTACTTGAATAGTAGCTGTTGTTAGCTAGGAGATTGAACTGCACTTCATTGACAGTTAAGCAAGCATCTCACTAGCTGCTTTTTCCAGTGATTTTCAGGTGTTAGCTTCATATACATAATTAGCATCTCTCAGTGGGAGGTTTTAATCACTTGACCGTCGGGACTCTCTGCTGAGTTAATGGCTTGAAGGATTGAAAAAAACACATCTGGTTTGCTTGAAATTATCACTGGATGTGCATAGGCCAGATAAATGTCACCAAGTCATTGACTAATGAGTGCAGTTCATGTACGACAGAGAACTGCCGCTCACAGGATATTTTTTGCTTTTGGCACCATTCGGAGTGAATTCTTGAGACTGCTGTGCATGAAAATCCCAGGAGATCAGTAGTTACAGAAATACTCAAACCAGTCCGTCTGGCACTAACTAACTATTTCTCTCTCCCACTGCATTGACCATTTCCCTCTCTTTTCAATTTTATAGTGTTTTTTTTGTTGGGGGTAATACACTGTTACAGGAAGTACCCCCTATTTTAATCATTATTGTTTCCCTGTCCCCTCCCAGATTCAGGAAGGCTGGGATGAACTGCCGGCAGACGGGGCATAAGGCACGCCCTCCCCCAGGGAAGGGGGGTGTACATCATGCCGGGGACTCCCCGGCCTGAGAAAACAAGGGAGGAATGTGACAGGGCGGAGGGCGGGGCGATGTGATTCTACACAGCAGGTCCCTTATCAGGCAAGCCTCCAAGAGGGATAAAGGCAGACTGCGGACGGTGGTGCGACAGAGAGAGAGTGTTAACAGGCATCTGTGCATCATATGTTTATGTTTGTGTCTTTTTGGTTTAAGTTCCTTATTAAAAATATTTTTACATTGTCAAGCCGGTTCTCGTCTCCTCCTTACCATTAATCCCTTTACAGTTAGCAATTCACAATGAATGTAATTTTACTGTGTGAGGCATAAACATGTAACTGCAGCATATAACTTTCAAAAGTGTGGCAAAGGGCATTTTTTAAATAAAAAACGGTATCAACCCATCTTAGCGTTAAAAAATTGGTGATCAGTATCGGCCCTCAATATTCTGAACGATGCACCACTATCTATAACTGAATATTTTTAATTAATGATTTGTGTAAAACTGTAATAGGTTATTGAAGAACCACTCAGTGCTGTGAACAGGTTTTTATTTGAGGATTACTCACTGCAGTGCACTGCCTGAGCAGGCACGACTGTTTCATCCGCCCTGGTCCACCAAATTTCTTCATGTCCTTGCAGAAGTGGCACTCGCCGCACTCGGTCCGCATACAGGCTTGACAGCGCCGGCAGCGTGTCCGTCGCCGCCGCGCCCCTCCTAGCACCTTACTGCCTGACATCGCCTCTGCATTCAACTGAAAATAGAAATTTTGCATAAATAAATAAAACATCAACAGTTTAGAGATTTGACTCATCAGATGGCAGAAGTCTGAGATGAACACTTTTACAATCCAACAAGCCAAAAGAAAATAACTGGAAACTGATAATAATGCAGTCATATTTTCAACTGAAATAAAAAAGAATCTGTTATTAAAAGCACAGTAGGATAGCAGTTTAAATCAATCCTTGTCATTTATGGTTATTTAACATTGAGGATGGTTTAACTGATTAATAGCTGGCTTAAGTGTCTTAACGTTCAGTTTATCGGTTTGACCAACCTGGGCTCAAACTGGTGACTTCCGGGTTATGAGTCTAGACTACTTACAAAGTATTTTTGGTTTTATGCTTTAAGATCTTATGAACTAAACTAGGGATGCACCGATCCTAAACCTGGATCAGTATCGGCTTCGATACTGATGTTTTCAACCGGATCGGGTATCCGAAGATTTTTTATTTAAAGTCTCTTGAAGACATATAGCTTTGTGAATCTTCAAATGCTGCATTTAATAAATAAATATATAGTCTGCATGTGCAGCACGCTTACATTTAGCATGTAAATGAGCGGTGCTCAGTTGTGTGTGTGTGTCTCTCTCTCTCTCTCTCTCTCTCACACACTCACACACACACACACACACACACACACACACACACACACACACATCACGTGCAGGCTGAAGTCTGTTTTCAGCTCTCAGAGCTCCACACAAAATACATCTCAAAAGTAAATGCTCGATAGCCCAACCCTTACCCTTCAACAAAAAATTTTAATTCAGTCATTGTTTACTAAACCTTATTATGTTATAAGCCCATATGACTTTTAAATTTGTTTTTAATACAAATGGAGACATTTAGAAAAAAAATTGTGCTCAGTGATGTCATACAATGGCAGTTTATAGTGACGGCCACTTCAACCTTCAAAGCGAATGCAAAAGTATAATAAGAAGTCTAATAATTTATTGTATGTGACTTTGGTGAGAAACAAACCAAAATCTAATGTATTATTTAGTGAAAATCTTTACCAACCGTTGTTCTCCTGTGTGCATTCATGAGAGTGCACAAGAGTAACAGAATACAAAGTCCCCGCTTGCAAGAGCTAAAACTCTTTTTTGTTTTTTTTTATCTAAAAAACATTACAAATCTGTTGTTACAGCGATAGTAACAACAGAACACTATTCAGCTGCAATAAACCAGGACCCAGTTTCTTGTACATTGATTAGGGAATTATATGGATTTCTTAGTTGATGATTTGACCCAATCTTTATTGAATCTAAAACTTTGTAATAATTTTTCATGCATTAACTACAGGGATGTCTGTCTGCATAGACCTGGGTTCTTTTTGCACTTTACAGTTCAAGAGAACTAAATAAAGGAGCCATTAGAAACGTGTACAACTTATATAAAAAAAATAAAAATAAAAAAGTTCACAGGCTTAAAAAAAAGAGCTTTTATACCCTTGTACATTAGAGATAATTATATTGAAATAATAGTAAGAAACATTATGCTAATTAAAATCAGGATATACAATTACAAATTATTTGAACAACATATGAGACATTAAAATAAAAAAAAATTCTGCAAATTAAAAGTAACAGCTACAGATTTAATTTATTCACAGCTCCTCAACCTTTTTTCTTTATTTTAGCCGCTTTGTCTGTGTTTTCATAAAGGGGGTATTATGCAAAATTCACTTTTACATGGTGTTTGTACATCAATGATAGTCGGCAGTCTGTGTACACAACCACCCTACAATGTTAAAAGTCCACCCACTCTTGCTTATTTTTCTATTAATCAAAAAAAGTGTTAAAATGAATGGTTTTCGTTTCTGTTCTAACGTGTCAGGCCTTTGCCCACGACTGGTGACGGACTCCACCCTATTATCATATATCCTCCCCTGAGTGATCTACACACAGTCCGCCACTTTTTTTTCAGTGAGAAGAATAATGTCTCAGCTTTGTAAGCGTCATAATTGTTCTGTTGTTGGCTGTAAAAGTGAACGAGTCTTCATGTGCTCCCAGCATCAGAGCTACTGAAGACGCAATGGACAAGTTTTGTTTTTGAAGGAAATGTGCCCCAAAACATACAAAAATGTGTGTGTTTGTGCAAATCATTTTACAACGGACTGCTTTGTGAATGAGTGGTCAATATAAAGCAGGATTTTCAAACAATTTGATTCCCAAGCATGGATCAGTACCAACTGTTCGTGTTCCAGCTTTATATACTGAAGATGTTATTATCACACTTTATATTTTGTGAACGTTTGCAAATCACCTTTACGAATGTGCTTGTTAGCTGATTCCACGGCTAATGCTGCTAAAATTAGCATTGTCTCTGATTTTATTCACGGAGACCAGTTATATATAAATATATTCATACATGTATGGCTGAACAACTCTGGTGTTTACGCTGTCAGCCATATTGGTTCTGATTTGTTGTAGCTGTAGAAGCAAGAAGCAAGAGCTGTAAAAGCATAGCCCTCTTTCAGAAAGGCAGTGGGGAGCAGCAGCTCATTTGCATTTAAAGAGACACACACAAAACCAGTGTTTTTTTGATTCCACCCAAAAAGAGGCATTTATAACATGGTATAATAAATTATCCGTGGGGTATTTTTAGTTAAACTTCACAGACACATTCTGTGGACACCTGAGACTTATATTGCACCTTGTAAAAAGGGGCATAATAGGTCTCCTTTAAGACTTTCCTCCAAATTTTCAGTTTGGCCAGCGTGCACATTAATGTTGACAGCTCTCTATGAATTAAATAATACAGAAATATCTAGTAGTATAAATGTAACTACTTTATAGGCCTATTTATTTTATGTATATATTTACAATACACATGTAAAAAATAATAAATCCATAATATAAGGGTATATCAATAATGTAATAATTTGTATATAATTAATATTTTTACTTAGTGTATGGCATCTTTAATATTGGTCTGCTGTCGTCAACCAATCGATGGTTTCAACTGGTCATGGTTTCAAGTATCAATATATGTGCCCTTTTCAATAAACACAGGAATGCACATTTATCTCAGACAACTCAATCCAGATATTTTAATCAATCCGCTCATAGGTTTGAAGAACAGAATTAGCTAGAGAGGAATTATCACGATTAGAAGATCTGAAATACGTCTTATCCTCTCAGATGTATTAAGCGATGTACAAAGAACAGGGTCCTGAGAACAAAACATGTCTGAAGAGTTTGAAGACACAGACGTGATGCATTTCTATGGACAGCATTATTTGTTTGAACCGAAGTACTCAGACATCGAACAGAGAAATGGAAGAGGCTGAGGAAGCAGCACTAAAAGTCTACAAGAAATTGATCGTTTTCAGAATAGAATTCTACCACACCACTCTTACCAATTCTGTTATACATAGATAAGACAGATGTACTAAGGATGTGCCAGGGTGGTCGACTAATCTTGGGCCCTATGTAATCAGTTTTTTTTTCTCAAAACTCTGTTTTCCATTAAATTTTTTCTGAAATCCATGTTTTAAATTTTAATTTAGTTTTATCATCTGTAACATGACAATCTCCTCCCCTGATGTCAGCAACGCCCCACCCCTTGAATCACACACCCTTCGTAGCCTCCCGAAAGGAGTGGACAGAAGAGAGAGGAGGGGGGGAAGTGACTAGGCCTATTCTCCGATTTGGTGGTGCGTGATGAGGCGCACCTGAAGTTAGTTAAGATTCTTATCACCGCTGCCATTAAATCCAAGCACGCCTCTCCTCGTTAGACCGGCCTCTTCACGCTGGTATCATCGCAGGTCCAAGAATGGATCAGTGAAGTGTATGGCGCTAATCTGATGCGTCAACGGACCTGCAACCTGGAATGCCGCCAATCCAATTTTTCAATCAATCCAATGATTCGCTGCTTCTGCACAATCCACTGCAAAAAGGTGTTGGAGAAACTAATCAACTGGCAAACAGTTATTGTGCTCTTTTACTCATCTCACACACTACAACTCAATGCAAACATGCAGTAAATAAATAATATAGAAGGTGTAAACATATTCTTTCTTTTTAGAATATTTATGTAATGTGCTGATACATCATTTTATTTCATATAGATCGTGTTTTGTCTTAATGAACATTATTTAATATGTGTAGGCCTATTACTGTGCCTGTTATATTATCAAGAGTTCCAGATATTAAAATAGCAATGAGGTTCCAGATTTAGTTTGGACTAAGCTCAAAAATATCATATAAAAAGACTCTTTAAAATGCAATGATTTACTACAAGTGTAGAACAATGAATTGCAAAACATTGCCACTATTTTTACTGCAAGGATAAAATAACAAAGTATTCCTGTCACAATGCTCTTTTTCTCACCATGCACAAGAGAACCTGAATTCAATACAAATATGCACTAATGAAATCTCAGTGCTCCAGACTAAAAACATGACTTAGGAGCCATCAAATGTTTAGTAAACAGTATAGTTGAGAAGATAAGTTTGCATTCCCTTTTGTCTCATAAATGTTCACACCTCATTCATCCATCCATCCATCCATCCATCCATCGTCAACCGCTTATCCTGTGTACAGGGTCGCGGGGGGCTGGAGCCTATCCCAGCTAACATTGGGCGAAAGGCGGGGGACACCCTGGACAGGTCGCCAGTCCATCGCAGGGCCACACATAGACAGACATACACACACTCACCTCCACATCCACACCTAGGGCAATTTTTTTTGGAGACACCAATTAACCTAGCCTGCATGTCTTTTGGATGGTGGGAGGAAGCCGGAGTACCCTGAGAGAACCCACGCAGACACGGGGAGAACATGCAAACTCCACACAGAAAGGCCGGGGCAACCAGGGTTTGAACCCACAACCTTCTTGCTGTGAGGCGACAGTGCTAACCGCTGCACCACCGTGCCGCCTTCACCTCATTCATAATTTATACAAATATAAGAGATAAAATATATTTTTTTCTAATTTAGTACTGCTTTTCAGAATATACATGACAGATACTTACATAAAGTATAGTATGCGTACAGTAGTGTTGTCTTCTTTAGCATCAATGAATGTTCTCAACAGTTATATTTACATATATATGTGGAGGTGAGATTGTAGTCGTGCGCACATCTGGGGAGAGAGCGCCCATCCACCTGAGATTAATTAACTAATTACCATCTCTATGTTCACAGAGAGATTCGGGGGAGATACAAAGATGGCCAGTTCACAGAGAGAGGAGAGAGACAGGCAGACTAAAGTCTTTGTGTCTGTTCCCTGAGGGAGAGTCTTGTGTTGTCTGAAGCTGAAAAACTGTCTGTTTATTTGAGTGACGCTGGCCGTTTGTCTTATGTTTTGAGTGAAGCTGTATAGAGATTGCTGGTTGTGAATAAACGGACTCTCGTGAACTGTGGAAACCGTTACACTGGTGCCGAAACCTGGGATAAGGCGGAAGGTACGCTGCTATGGAGTCGTCTTCGCCACTGGGGGAAGAGTTTCAATCCCTCGCAGCATTCACCTGGCGCAACACCAAGCCCTCATTGATCTGTGGGCAGAGCAGCAACAGTGCTTCGAGGCACTCCTTCGAGGCCAAGAGGGGGACCGAAGGGGCATTGCGGAGTATGCAGCGATCCCCCATGTGATGCTGGCGATGATGAGCCAGTGGCCTTTCTGGAACTCTTCGAGCAGACGGCCAAAGCTCTGGAATGGCCACGGGCGAAGTGGGCAGTCCACCTCCTACCGCTGCTGACCGGGGAGGCCCAACTCATGGCCCAACAACTCCGGTCGACAACCTACTGAGGTACCCTGAGCTGAAGAAAGCCATCCTGCAGCGGGTCGGCTGCAGTCCCGAAGAGCACCGCCTGCAGTTCCAAACCCTGACGCTGAGCAAAGTCAGCCGGCCATTTGTCTTCGTTCAACAGCTCCAATGACTTCTGGCCAAGGACCCCAGCGTCACCGGGGGCGTCAATCGATCACGTGGTACTGGAACAATTCATGCCAAGCTACCGAAAGGAACTGTGGAGTGGGTCCAATGCCACCGACCAGCGTCTCTAGATGAAGCAGTGCAGTTGGCAGAGGACCATTTAGAGGCATACCTTGGGGCCGTCAAGCCTCCCTCCCCCTCCTCTCCTTTTCCATTCCCCCGTAAAAGGTGGGACAATCCCCCAAGCCGGAGCCATTTACGTCAACTGTGCATCAGGATGATGTAAGGGAGGGGGAAGGCTCGGCTTCCCCAGCCTTTAGGGGATATTCCCACTGGGGATTTCCCTTTGGAAAAGATGCAAGACGAGAATCTTAAGCACGCGTTTGACCAAGTGAAAGTAATTGATGGTCAGCGCCTTCAGCCCTGCATTGCACTCACATTTCCGTATTTCTCAATTATAAATGATCAGTTGTATCGAGTGAAGCAGGATACTCAGACAAAAGAAGATACAACCCAGTTGTTAGTAACAAGGAGTGTTGCAAATGTTGTTCCAGGTGGCTCATCTTAGTCCGATGGCAGGTCACTTGGGACAGGGGAAAACAATAAGATGTCTCATGGCCCGTTTCTATTGGCAGGCATTCGTGAGGATGTCCGCCGACCACTCCAAAAGCGCTATTGCACCCTCTTCCGTTGATCAAGGTTCTTTTTGACAGAGTTGGCATGGACCTCATCGGGCCAGTTGAATGGTCAGCGTGCGGGCATCGCTTTATGTTGGTTCTGGTGGACTATGCAACACGATACCTGGAAGCGTAGTGTTGCGGATGCACGCTTCAGAATAATCTCCCAAGTGGGGATTTCAAAAGAAATGCTCACTGACCACGGCACTACTTTCATGCCACATACACTATACAAGCTGTATGAATTATTAGGTATTAAATTGATTCGGACAAGTGTGTACCATCCACAAATGGATGGCTTGGTCGAACCATTTAATGAGACCTTAAAAATATATAAAATCCATCACCATCAACGGAGCACCGGTGGAGAGAGTCAGCAGCTTCAAGTTCCTCGGTGTCCACATCACTGAGGAACTCACATGGTGAACTCACATCTACACTGAGGCTGTTGTGCTCACCAGTGCCTCTTCTTCCTGAGACGGCTGAGGAACTTTGGAATTAACCACCACATCCTGACACGGTTCTACACCAGCACTGTAGAGAGCATCCTGACCTAGCCACCCGAGCCATGGGTTGCCCTCAGTGCTACCATCGGGCAGGTGGTTTTGCAGCATCAGGAACTGCACCAGCTGACTTCATGACAGCATCTTCCCCAAAACAATCAGACCTTTGAACTCTTGATCTCTCACGATCAATATACATCAGCACTGCACTTTATTAATATCACACTGGACTGTCATAAATTATATTAGCTCTTTACAACACACTGGCAACTGACTAGGAACCAACAGCCTGAATGTCAATTCAGCACAATACAACCTACTGTGTAGTATTATACATGCAGAAGAATTGAAATGATATGACTTGAATCCAGGATTTTCAACCTTTGCAATCCTGAAATTTTTCACCGTCATAATCAAATCAAATGGCCCAAGCATCCTCATTGGTCAGAAAGGCCCCTCCGCAACCTGATCTCCCACACAGAGTTAAAGCAGACATCTCTTTTGTAAGGTTACAAGGACCATCAGATTTGCACAACTCTAAGACATTTCATCTTAATCTAGCCTTGCTAGATAATGTTGAAAATTGCTTTAAACTGTGGTAACGTTTGTACTTGACAAATGAATGATTATAGACTGATGGACCTCTTTAAAATGTTTGTAGCGATGTGCAATCACCTATAATTGTTAAATATAATCTTTAATAGTTTATGATTCATCTCATTCTACTAAGAATGATAACTATAAGGTTGACCTTGATCAAATGCAATGATGTGTAAAACCAATATGATTTTGCAACCAGGGATTTTCATGTTTTATTACCTACACGTATAACAGCTATAAAAAAATATCATATGTGGTATGCAAGCATTTGTTTGGTTACATAGAGAAAGCTGATGACAACGAATATCATGTCTCTTGTACCATTTGTAAGATATAAAGTTCATGATTAATTTTGCACTATTTTTGAGTGGGAAAATAGTGAGAATCTCTAACAAAGACTTATAAATCAGTTATCAGAAAGGATAGCCCAGTCGACCATGTGACTCTGAAAAGTCACTTCTGATTGGTGCAGGACACATTTGGGGATGCGGCCAATTTCAGTTCAAATATTTCCAAACAGGAAGAACACACTCTCTTCTTCTTCTCTTCCTTCTCTGCATTTCTCTCATCCGGCCTCTCCTGACTGCTCAGACTTCGCTCTGACTCTTCCCTCGTGGTCTTCTCAGGATCTCGTCGGAACCAGGTCCATGCTATGTGAGGTCCAAGGAAGCTCGGGACTCGATGTCCCGAGAAAGCTCATCACTCTCTACGGTTCACAAACCCATGAGAAGGCCTCATTTCACAGCTAAAATCATCATTCATACAGACAATAAATTAGATCATACAGAAGATCAAAACAGCGACGGAACGAACTTTCGGCCAAGAACCAAACAACACAAAGAATGCAAGAAAACACCACAAAGACAAGCAAGTACATCTCCAATATTGAAGGATAATTTGTTCTTAAGGTATCGTCAACAGACTCAATGAAGTTCATTTTCACTGTACTGGTCATTTTATTTCACATTCTGTCACTTTTCACCAACCTGTCTAATGTATATGTGTTAGATTAGATTTATGTTTAGAATAGTAATAAAGTTTGTCTGTGTTCAAAGATGACGTGACTGTGGTATATTTTGATTAATAATCTCACACTTGTTTCTGAAAGATTTCGCTTCAAAGCTGTACCTAAATACCTGGGATATTATTTTCAATAAGCCATGAGGATAATATCCCTCCAATAAGTGAATTAATCAAAATTTCTTAGAAATTGTGAGCCGATAAAAGTAGATGTTGTATTACGATTTCAATGGTGGAGAATCTATTAAGACAAATAATCTATTTACTTGTCATTTATCTCATTTATAATGGTTGTCAAATCGGCTAATTCCATAATACATTTCCTTACCTAATAAGGTACAATAAGGACAGTTTAATTTAGTTCATAGCTCACATATTTCGAGATTCTAAATTTAGCATACCAAATATCCTTACATATAATTGATGTAGAATGCAAGCAAATTACTCTACATATAACTGTGGTAGAATGCTTGCAAAATACCCTACATAACTGATCCCGTCCACATCTCTAAATTATATATGTAATACCCTACACAACTGTATATTTTATATATACACTTTTTTATATTGTATACAGTGTATTCTATATTGTATGTATTATATACTGTATATTGTATATTATTTTTTGTACAAGTGGCAAGGGCCCTTTGAGGTCACTCGGCAAGTTAGGGAAGTCGATTATTAGGTATTGCGTATGGATAGGGGCGAAGCTCTGCAAATTTACCACCTCAGCCTACTAAAACCATGGAGGGATGCGGTCCCTGAATCCTTGCCGATGGTAGTTCCTTAGAGAGAGGAGCTCGGCCCGGAGGGGAGTCTTAAACAAATCATTTCACCCTTGCGGAGTCCACCTCTCGCCGTCACAATGTACGGAAGTTGCCAGGTTGCAAAATAATTTCTTGCCTCTCCCCGACCACACTAATCTCATAAAACACCACATCGAGGCAAACCCTGGGATAGTGGTACATAGTAGTCACTAATGCTTACCCGAACACAAGAAACAAGTAGTATGTTTAAATTTAAAGGGCATGCTCGATATGGGGATAATAAAAGAATCCCACAGTGATTGGGCCAGCCCAGTGGTTCTGGTAACTTAGAGCGATGGCTCTGTCCAGTTCTGTGTGGATTATAGAAAGGTCAACGTGGTGTCTAAATTTGACATATATCCAATGCCTCGTATTGACGAACTGCTCGATCGGTTGGGCTCGGCTCACTTTTATAAGACACTGGATTTGACAAAAGGATATTGGCAGATCCCCTTAACACTGATGTCCCATGAAAAAAACGGCCTTCTCCACACCGTTTGGATCACACCAATTTGTGACCCTTCCGTTTGGTTTGTTAGGGGCCCCGGCTACAATCAGCGGCTTAAGGACCGAATCCTCAGACAGCATGCTACGTATGCTGCTGCTTATTTAGATGATATCATTATTTACAGTAATGATTGGCAGCAGCATATGCATTATCTGAGGGTGGTTCTGAGGTTGCTGCAACAAGCAGGACTCACAGCAAACCCGAAGAAGTCCGCAATTGGACGGGTGGGGGTATGATATCTGGGGTTCCACTTGGGTCACGGGCAGGTGCGACCTCAAATTGATAAAACCACAGCAAATCGCGTCCTGCCCGAATCCCAAGACTAAAAAGGAGGTGAGACAGTTTCTGGGGCTGGCCGGCTACTATCGAAGGTTTACGAAATAATCAGCCCGCTGATTGATCTCACTAAAAAGGAAGCCTCAGACCTGGACCAGTGGACGGAGTTGTACCAACAAGCTTTCACGCAGATAAAAGTTGCACTTTGTGCTGAGGTGCTTCTGCATTCCACTGATTTCTCTCTCCCTTTTGTTTTACAGATGAACGCATCGGACAGGGGGCTGGGTGTTGCTCTGTCCCCAGTCCGGACGGTTCCCCCAGCCTGAGTCGGGCGGTGGGTATATGTGAAGGCGTGGTCGAGCGCCCATCTGGGGAGAGAACAATTGGTAAGGACATCCCCCTGAAATTAATTGTGAACCAATTACCATCTCTATTTTCACAGTGAGAGTCGGGGGAGATAAAAAGACGGCCAGAGAGAGACAGGCAGACCAGAGTCTTCTTGTCTGTTCCATGAGGGAGAATCTTGTGTTGTATGAAGCTGAAAAGCAGACTGTTTATTGGAGTGATACAGAGAAGCGGATTTTTTTATTTCTGTGACACTGAAAAGCTGTCTTATGTTTTGAGTGAAGTTGTACAGCGACTGCTAATTATTTGTGAATAAAACAGACTCATGTGAACTTTGGAAACATGTGGAGTATATGTCTGCAAATTCTAGGCAAAGGGTGACTACTTTAAAGATGCTAAAATATTTAATAAAGAATTTTGATTTATTTTGGATTTTACTCACAACATAATTCCCATAGTTCCATTTATGTTATTCCATAGTTTTGATGACTTTACTATTATTCTAAAATGTGAAAAAAAAAAATATATATATATATATATATATAGTAAGAGTTTCAAAACAAGAGTGCAAATTTAATGAAATCCCAGGTGCATTTTATTGCGCTACTCCAATCCCAATAAATAATTACCAGAAGAACAAAAGTGGTACACAATAAGAATGAAGAATTGACATGATTCAATTGATCATGGTATAAATATTAAGGGTGGTTGGGGGGGTTCCTCTCCCCCATTCCCCCTGGAATCTACACCCCTGGTAACAGCACTGCCTATTATATAGAGGTGAAATTGTTTTTCATTTTATATGTTTCAGTCTCGGTGTGAATATTAGTTTTGCAGGCAGTTTGTCTCACAACATAGTCACAAATTTGGTGTAAATGGGCCTTTAAAACATTTTTTTGCGTGATGATGGATTGCTGTGCTTGGCAGTTAAATAACAGTTAGCACAGTAAAACCCTCTGCAGGAAGTTTTCTTTTAAATGCTTCAAATTTATCTTTATGTGCCGTTGTTACAGCAAAGGGCCACATCAACAATACATTCCAAGACAATCAATGCTGGACATAACACCTTTCTTACATCTTACTGTAATAGTTTTGTGCAATAAGATGCTTTAATTATTTATTTGTTGAATATCCGTGAGTCACTATGATGAAGTACTGAGCCCATCGTCCGTAAAAGGTGTCTGATCGGGGTCACGTGAACATTACGTTGCCGATTTATACATTATTATGTAATGTATAAAAACAGGCTAGTCGTTCAAACAACTGATCGACCATTATAAAAATTGGCAGTTTTGCACATCCTTAGACAGATGCAGTAAGAGTAGTATGGGTAGTATTCTATTGCGGACACTGTCTGCAGCAGTCAATCTATATAGTTTGGAATGCACCTAACAAGGAAATAAAGGCTTTTTGACAGGAAAAGAAGCATGTATCGAATCAAATTTCAGCCCTTTCAAAATCTGCAATTAATCACAATTAAAGGTGCACTCACTAACTTATTGTCACTGACACATAGTGGCATGGATGCAGCATAATTTAAAATCTATAGTTTTCAGTTTCTGATACCATTGTAGAATTTAGTTCACAGTAAGCCATGATTACTTTAATCAATGAGTGAAAGTGTCCAATAACAGGACTGAGATTAAGCGAGTAGTATTCGGATGGTCAAGTGATTCTAACATGGCAGCCCCCATGTGCGGACCCTCTCCATGTAGAATAAAACAGCTTTTATAAAGATCCTGGTATGACTTAAGTCTTCATTTTCATGGGAGTGCTCATGATTCCCTACATATATAGCAATATTACAATTCATGTCTTTTGGAGTTAAACTTTTTTAATGGGGAAAAAAAATTTACTGAGTGCACCTTAGTAAAAACAAATAATAATAATATATATATATATATATATATATATATATATATATATATATATATATATATATATATATATATATATATATATATATATTAATGAAAAATTATGTGTAACAGGCTTACCATGATTTCCACCAAGATCCCACTGATACTACAGTCAAATCATCATATGGGATCACCCTTCAACAGGGTAAGAAGCATTCATAATCTTTATTATTTTTTATTTAACTTGTGTGTGTTTTTAAGACAGTGCTTTTATAGTAGTCACAATATCAGTGGGTGTACGGTATTTTGGTGGAAACTATGGTACAAGTTCATAGGAGTTCCATTATAATAAACACTTTGGCAGATAGGGGAAATGTAGGCCTAAAACTCAACTATGGTTAGATTTACAAAGAATCAATGAAAGATGTGAAATGAGAAACTGCATGTTTACTATGAATCAAGAATGAATGGATTTACTGTGAACACTGTATTGACCGTGTCAAACACATTTACTGTTGTTACCACACAAATGTTTATGATACTGGAGCGCACTTCACTGTTTCGTGAGTGTTTGAGACACACAGCTAACACGAGCAGCTAACCTCACGCTAACCAGCACATTGGATATACTCACAGAAAACCACCACAGTAACCGACCACCATTAACTATCCACAATCATTTACCCCATTTACACAGCAAATCACATGCACAGATAACACTCTTTCCAAGAATCTGACCAGGCTAAAATTGTTTAGCAGGTCCATTATGACCCAACCTGCGCTACTAACAAGATAGATAACAGCACCGTGTTTTGGATAAACTGATACACTGGGACTGAGTGTGCTAATTATCTGGGTGTAATTTCACCCATGATAAGGTTTTTATCTCACACACTTAAATCCGTTCAAATTCACGGAAATAAACAAACAAAACAATACATGGCTAGCAAACCGATCACAGGCATATAACAGAGAACTATAGGATATATTTGAACTCACCTAATCGTGTGGAATCGCATAGTCCTTGATCAAGCATTAGATCGATATTTTCCTATAATAGATGGACACAATAATATATATATATATATATATATATATATATATATATATATATATACAGAGAGAGAGAGGAGAGAGATCGATCGATTCCTTGTTTCTCAGCTCTTCTTTTCTGCGGTTATCAATCTCCTTTCACATGCGTGACTCAATTAAACACCATTCACCGATACTACAGCATCCATTATCACAGCAACATGTATAATCAATAAACAAAAAAACATATTTCGAGATACGATGACTTTTGTCAGTGACACAATTTTCTGGTCATCTCCTCTGTCTCAATGTGCTTCAGAGGCTTTTCAAACATGAAAAAAATAATTATATCAGATCTTCAGTCCATTGATATTTATGTAAAAATATTTATGTCCATACTCTTCTGCGATTCAGATGGGCGTTATTCCAGCAGGTTGTAATTCCTCAATAATTGAAATGAAAGAGAAATCGGCAGAAATGGTTAAACGTGGCTTTTGTTCGTATTTTCTATTGTGTTACTGTTGGTGTTTATAATGTAATATCATGTATAATGTTAAAATGTTCCCTTAGCACTAATCATATTCTTCGTGATCCTGAACACATCACACACTCCACACTGCTCCTGAAAAATATATAAATAAATAAATATGGTAAATAAAATAAAAAATGGAGAGTAAAAAAAAAAAAATACGAACGCTCCTCCTGTTGTTCGTCACAGGTGAAATGCATCTCGGGAAATATAGTTCATTAAACCAAAATACTGCAAAACCAACATTGCAGTTATTTTGCAATATATCACAATAACATGATATGAATGTTTGCGTAACAAACATATCAGAAAAGTTATATATATATATATATATATATATATATATATATATATATATATATATATACTAATATGTGTGTGTGAATATTTAAATCATCATTTCAATTTGTAAATATAAAATATCGAAACAAATACAATTAAGGGAAGTGTAAGCTGACATGTATCATCTCTTACGATTTTTTTGAAAAAAATTATGCAATTTTGCTTGATAAACAGGCAAATAAAAGACTAATGCGATCTGATATAGGAGGTAAAATAAGAGCAGAACAGTCAGAGCAAAGGCAGAATAGAAATTATAGACGAAATAGGTTAGTAATAGTATTAGAAAAAATATGTTATAGAGGCACAATAGAGTCAGAATACAGTCAAAACTGAAGCAGAATATAGACGGAATAGATGCAGAAAAGAATAAAAAAAGAGTCAGAATGGAATTGGAATAGACTCAAAACAGAGTCAGATGTCTCAGTGGCCCTGGCACTACAGTCACTGTGATGAGAGGCTAACATTAGCAGCTAACACACACCGGCACCCTTTACAGCCGCTGTAAAACACATCACGCACTCCGCTCATTCGCCTGTACAAACTCACTTTATCGTAGGGTCTGGGTAGATTTTATTAGATTTTTTTCTCGGCACTGATCTAGGTGAAGATGATCAAGCTTTTCTCGCTGAAACAGCAGAAGAAGGACGAGGAGTCTGCTGGAGGAACGCGAGCTGGAGTCGGCGGAAAGAAAGCGAGCGCGGCCCAACTGCGGATACAGAAGGGTACGAAAGTAAAACAACCCGCAAAACACAAAAAACACCATAACATTCATTTGTTACACACAGACACATTCAGGGTATCCCAAAAGTATTTTGATTCTGTAAAGTTGAATCTTTATCATCATAAAAGCGACACAGAACAGTGTGAAGGAAGAAAGCTGAAGCAGCATTAGCCATCGCGCTAATATTTACACCACTATTCAGTCATTTTGACTGCTCATTGTTGAAATGTTTGAGTTCTTCTGACCGATCACAGTATTTTAAGTCGTGAAACTTAAGTCGTGAGAGATTTCAAGGAGATTCACGAATATTCTGCTCAGGTAAGCTAATGTGAGACTAGTTTTATTCACAACCTGTATATTGAGGCCTACAAACAAACACACTATATTCAAATGAGTGATGTTGATGTGTTTAGCTTACAGGCTATTTAAGATGAAGACTTCGTGTTATAATCATACAGAAGTAATACAAATATCCGTTTGTAAGCGTATATTGATACTTAATCAGCCATAGTCCATTTAGCAACACAATTTTAGCTGTGATGAAGCGCCAGGGTTATTGGTCCGGTTGTTTATTTTGTGCTGGCGTGAGTGTAAAGTGTGTGTAGTGTAACACTTTGCGTTGTCATACATTTGTTTGAATATAGTGGGATTATTGACAATTAATGCAGGCAGATTTCACTGGACACCCGTGACTGAAGGTTTTAATAAAAATTAAAGGATGGGGCATGATGAAATTAATATTTTAAATAAGGACTGCAATTGAGAGTTACTCTGAGAGGGCTACTGTCAGAAAAAAAATAAACCAGGGTAGGCAGGGTCCTTAAAAAGTCTTATAAAGATTTATGTTTATTTTTTCTTAAACATATAGCCACTAAACTTTGAATTATTAGGTAATACATTAATAAGACTTTTATATATTAAATAAGTTTTAATATTATATTATCTAAAAAAAAAAAAAATGCACAAATACACAATATAATATAAGAAACATGCCCAGAGACATCCAAGTAGCCTCAGTGGTTTTGCATTGATCTGCTAATTAATTATTGAATACAATTTTTCCACTGCGAGAGTGGTCTTAAGATGAGGTCTTAAGTGGTCTTCTTCCAAAAAAGGTCACCTATTATTTACACACCCAGATGCCATCCCAGATGTGCATAACTTTCATTCTGCTGCTAAACAAAGATTTTTAGAAGAATATCTCAGCTCTGTAGGTCCATACAATGAAAGTGAACGATTTCAAGCTTGAAATCATGATCGTGCCTAGAGACTGCATTGGCAAGATGTACAGTGAAAAGGGAGTCACCCAAAACCGACTGGATCGCTTCAGAAGACATTGATTATACCGCTGAACCTACAGAGCTGAGATATTCTTCTAAAAATCTTTGTTTGTGTTCAGCAAAAGAAAGTCATACATATCTTGGATGGCATGAGGGTCAGTAAACGATGAGAGAATTTTCATTTTTGGGTAAACTATCCTTGTAACCTTTTTTAAAAGTCTTTACATTTCATTCATTTGAACCTGCAGATACCCTGTCAAACATAACCTAAAATAGTTAACACAGCTTATGTATGTTGTAGTAACCTATATAGTGTTATAATAGAATATAGTTTGTCAAGTAGTGTAATCTAACATGACAAAAATGAAAATAGCATCTTATTCTAGACATTAGTTATATTCCAATTAGGGATGTGCAAAACTACTACTAATTTTCAAAGTTGGCTAGTCTACTAGTCAGCTGTTTGAACGACAAGTTGAGAAGTCAGTGATAAAGACCCTGTGAAATAAGAACGTTTTGCTGTTTTTAGTCCGTATCTATTAGCTGTAATGTGATCTATTTGCTAGTGTACGTCTTAGCTTAGACAAAAAAAAAAATTCTGAATATATAAGCATCTGCAGCATTTCTCTTTCAACTAAAAAGTCTCAGGAACACCCATTACGTCATATATAGAATTTTTCCACCAAAATGACAATGGTACTTATGCCGAGCCTGTGCTCGGCTGGTTCATGGCCGGGGCAATCTAGAGCCTTTGGTAAACTGGCCACGCTTTTCCACTGGTTTGAGATCTGCATGAGAACCAAACGATGACGTAACGAGTCCCACAAATAAACCTGGTGCATCACCGTGTTTGTTGACATCTTTCACTCCTGTTTTTGAGGACATCTTTAAACCTACAGAGAAAAGCGTTCAGGGGGTGTAACTGGAAGCAGAGCGGGGAGATATGAAAACAAGATTACGTCATTCATAAATACACAAGATCCTATCTTCAAGCTGTGGATGTACTGATTTGCCTTTGTTCTCATTAAACTCCAAGGGATAAGACAATGTCATTAAAAGTATCTCGCCCGACACCACTGACCATCATCTCATGTCATTCACCCATCACATTATAGTTAAGGTAAGCAGATTTTTTTGAGCGTTAAACTGGGACGTGGGTAAGGGTGCAACTGTATTGATACACGCATACACACACATACACATGTGAAAGAGTTTGTTTTATTTTATAGTCTGTTTACAACAATTTTAATCACATATATGCCTCTAAAAAATGTAGGATGACAAATTAATTTTAAAAATTAAAATTAATTTTGCATGTGAAATAATATGAGCTGTCACTGTTGTAAATTTCATATCAACTACTACACATTTTAACACATTATTAACAAGCTGAAACCTAAAAATTAAGGAGAATTACACGTATAACAATTAAACACTTGTATTATGGAAAAAGTGCAGCGTCATAGCTGTCAGGTCCAATTTATCTCTGTGGGTGTCAGAAAACAAACATTTAGAGTGACAGATAAAACACCTCACGAGCAGTTTACATTCTAAAGGTGTGCTGTAGACTCGCACCATCAACTTTTGGTGAAAAATACTTTCTGTGCACAATTAATCCATTTTGATCGACTCTTCTTCGTGGCTTCAATACAAACAGGAAGTTAGATGACAAAATTCAGAAGAGTGTAGCATGAAAAGGTGGCAGGGCTGAATTACGTGAATTAACTCTAATAGATGAATCGTGATTAACCTAGGTGTAGAAGCTGGTTATATTTTGGATATTTAAGAATCTCCATCGGTTTACTTAACAGATAGCAGCGATCTTCATAACAGAATAGCTGGCCAAAAATAACTTAAAACAATGTACAAAATCAAATGAGAACAGTTTAATAAAAGCTGAAAACTTTAATAACTGAAACATTTAATAACTTACCAAAATTCAGCTACAAAAAATTCCAGCGATTCGGTGTTTCTCAAGCTTGTCTGACTGAATTCAGTGCCCCCGTTAAAGCTGGCTGGTCAGTATCTAAGCACAACGTTGCTCTGTCCCCTGTCCTTCTATTGGTCACTATACACTGTTTTAAGTTTTTTTTCTTTCAATTTGTTAATGATGTGGTCTGTCGTCCAACTAAAACCGGCATGCATAATTTCTTGCCGTATCTTCTATCACTTATTTCCCCTTTGCGATCTCTCTAGTTCATTATGGATCTCTGTAAAATTCATATTGCAAGTAGAGTGCTCGTTTTGTCCGCTGTTCTTTTTTTTAATGTCTGACAATTTGTTAATTTTTATTGTTGATATAGAGTAACGAAGTACTCCTTGTTGCAGATGGTAGCTATCCAAACTGTTTTATGACACATTACCCCCCCCTCCCCCACGCAATCCATGCTGTAGTCGTTCCAAACAGATGTTCCAATAATTTGTTGGCTTGTATGAATTAATGCTGTCAGATCTATGTTTGGTTTTAAAAGTCTGTGGAAAAGCTGGCTAGTAATGAGATCAGCATGGTTGAAAGGGGCATGTGTGGGTTGCTGTTAACTAAAGATGACTACGAGTCATTCAACATGTTACGCCCCACTTCCTGTTTCAGTAGGGAAACGTAAAATTACCAAATTGAACCGTGCTCTTCAAAGCACTTCACGGGGACTTTAAAGGAATATTCAAGTTAAGCTCAATCAACAGCATTTGTGGCATAATGTTTATGACCAAAAATTACTTTGGACTTTGAATTTCTTAAAAAAAGCACTCACAAAAATGGAAGTGAACTGGGCCAATTTAATAAAAGCACTTACATTAATTCTTCCGTTAAAACTAGGGGTGCAACTAACAATTATTTTGATGTTCGAAAAATGTAAATATTATTATAATGATTATTCGACTATTCAGCGATTATTGTAACAATCATTAGCTCTTAAGTGATTTATTCAGCTTGTGTCCAACTTAAAAGGTTGTATTAAACGTGCTTACTAACAATAGAGGACAAAATCATCTTTTAAAAATATCTCTAAAAGACTTCAACTGAATTAAAGGAAAAATACTTTTTATTAAGTTTAATTCGGTAAAGAAATTCACTGCAAAATGTCCTGTTGTTATCAAGTCTTTTTGTCTTGTTTTCCATTTTAAAATTGTCTAAAAATCCTTAAAACAAATACATGAGAAGCAACATATAAATATTTAGATTTGTATTTTGTATATAAGTGTATTTTTTCACTTAGTTGTACTTCTGTGAGTGCAGTAAAGACAAGGTTTACTTATATTCAAGATCTGTTCTCTAAAAGCAAGTGCAAATATCTTATATGCTGCTTCTCAAGTGAATGCAATTTTTTTTTAAAGGATTGTTAGATATTTTTAAATATCTGTATGTTTAATATTCAACATTTTCTGCAGTATAGCTGGAAAAGAAAATTTATGTTGTTTTAAAGGAGTTTTAGTTATTTATATTGGAAAACAAGCCAAATCATAGACATATTTTGTTGCATTGTATAATGGCGAAGACTTCCCTTTCTTACCTTTGTTCACTTCAATCCAACTTTAACTCACAAAAAAACAAATTCTCTTTTATATTGCCAATTTTCTTCACTTTAAGAAATGCACAGTGATACATATACTGTAATGTGATTCAACAAGTCACGAGTAGAGATGTAAAGGTATGAAAATTTCATATCACGATTATCGTGACCAAAACTATCACAGTATTTTCACGATATTGTTAAAATATGCTGAAAATTTACAAAAAGTACTGATACACGCACTGAAATCATTTAAACCGGTTTTATATTTGAAAATCAACAAACAACAAATAGAACTAGTAAACAAGGAAATCCAGTATAATAATAATTATTATTTTAATATTATTAACTTACACACATTTTAAATTATCAAAATTTGTTGGTTGGGTGACTAAACTACACAAAATGTTATTACATAGCTCTCTGAAATTTGTGATTCTGGTCATCCTGAAACTTCATGTCTCACGCTCTCTCCTTTCATACAAATACAACTGGTGCCATCGTGAGTCTCTGTTATAGTTATCGATTGTATTGAAAATAAAATGGGAGGACTTTGGTATTTGTATTGGATGATTGTTTTGTAGACTGCAACAGATTATAAAATAATTAAAGAAGAGGTAAAATTTTAAAACATTCATCTCAAATCACTATTTCTTGTCCCCGTAATTATTTGAAAATCTGTGTATTAGTGGTATGAATGTACATCACTTAAATGTTGCACGTATTAGAGACTTATGCTGGATGTGTGTGGACAGCATTTACCGCAAGTTTTACAAATCATGATAATCACGTGCATTTTTAATGATAATTAAATGTAACACGGTAATACTAACCGTCAGATAATTTTATCATGGTTTACCGTGAAACTGCTAACTGTTTCATCCCTAGTCACTAGCCATCACGTTATAATCAAGCTGCAGCAAGCACGCGTGCTCGAGGAATAAACGTCCCCGCTCCAGGGGGTGCAGTTTTAATCTCTCCCCCTTAGAGCTAAAACTGTATTTAAGATGTAACGCCGGGGTGTTTCCTTTAAAGATGCTTGACATGCAAGTTTTGCTTCAGCAGAGCGGCGGCTCCGCTCATTCCACAACGTAGTGCTTCTGTATTTCTTATTTTGTATTTTTGCGTTATAATTCCCTCATACTTTGTGATCTGCATAACCTTAAGCTGTTTGGAGTGCATCTGGACTGTGAACTGTGCAATTCTTCCTCACCTCGGTCAGACACGAGCTGCAGTGCTGCTCTTGCGCATCATCATTAGAGTATAATGCGATCTCATGTTATGTAAATGAGATCAATCGACTATAATACAACAAAAAATAATTTTTGTTGACGTTGTGAACTAATCGTTTCAGCCCAAGTTAAAACTAGCATATTATTTGAGGTGTAAAGATCGGAAACTGCTTATGCGCATCCTGAATGCTGAATGACATGCTTCGGTGTAACAGGAATGCTTCAGGGTGATCCTCTCTGTGCATTCAAAAGCACAGAGCTGCATGATAATATTGCGTGGATATATCAAGTTCACAACATCAAGCAGTTTAAACCTTTTTCACTGCAAATCGGCCTGTTTATATACACTGATCAGCCACTACATTAATACTACCTACCTTATGTATGTCCCCCTCATGCATTGCATTTTTTTTTTTTGTTCTAGTAAATTCTAGAGACTGTTGTGTGTGAAAATCCCAGGAGATCAGCAGTTACAGAAATACTCAAACCAGCCCATCTGGCACCAACAACCATCCATGCGATTATCTAATTAACCAATCGTGTGGCTGCAGTGCATAAAATCATTTAGATACGGGCCAGGAGCTTCAGTTAAAGATCTCAGTGATTTGGACCGTGGCATGATTGTTGGTGCCATATAGGCTGGTTTAGGTATTTCTGTAACTGCTGATCTCCTGGGACTTTCACACATAGCAGTCTCTTGAATTTACTCAGAATGGTGCCAAAAACAAAAAAACATCCAGTGAGGGGCAGTTCTGCAGATGGAAATGTCTTGTTGATGAGAGAGGTCAACAGAGAATGGCCAGACTGGTTTGAACTGACAAAGTCTACGGTAACGCAGATAACCGCTCTGTACAATTGTGGTGAGAAGTATATCATCTCAGAATGCTTTTCTGAGATGTGGTTGGCACTGTTTTGGCGGCGCAAGGGGGACCTACACAATATTAGGTAGGTGAGTTTAATGTTGTGGCTGACTTTCCTTGTAAGCAGTAGCTGATAGAATCAGCAAACTTGAATACCTCCACAGCACCTCACAAATATGGAATATTACTTAGATCAGAGGATTTAAGGTCTGATTTCATGTTTTGTCTTGAAATATATTGTTGATTGATTTAGTTTTTACTGTAACAGCACATAAAGACTAAACCTAAAGCATTAAAGAGAGTATTAACTTCTTGCAGAGGGGTTTATTGCAAAGAATGTTTCAGACACTTTGTTCTTAATAGATCACACATCAGCATATTTACCTTTTCTATTTTAAATTAAATAATTCATAAAGTTATTATTGACTTTTGAGGGATTTTGTTTCTGTTCTAAATATGTTTATTTCACTTCTCATCATGTGTGCGTTACTGGGAGCAGCAAGTTAATTATTATTATAATATTTATAAATATACAGTATATATTCTTATAATTACTATCTTCCAGAACTGTTGGATTTCTCAATTTCTTAGCATTAAATTAACTATTATTTTCATATAAAATAAATAATATGATTGGTAAAAGAAATCATTTATGTTATGTATTATTATGCAATTTTCTCAACTTTTTTCATTTTTGGTTGATGGATTTTTTCGAAGGAGCCATACCAAAAACAATTAATTTACAATTTTCAATAAAAAATTTAGTTTTTCAATAAAATAAAATGTTTAAATTGCCCATAGACTACTCAAAAACAATCAAATATGCAAAAATGAATAGGTAACATGCCATATGGAATTGAGTACAGGTGTTTGTGTGGGTCTCCATAAATTTACTTCATGAAAAACTTAATTCCCTTTTGGGCTGGGCAATATCTAAAAAATATTTGAATAATAATTGCATTTAAAATCTCATGATATCTGATTATATGTCAACCCCCAAGGTCGGTGAATATTTTTGCTTTATTGATTTTGCTTTAAAAAATTAAACAAATTTATTGAAACACAAACTCGAACAAAATACATTTCTAAATTGAAATTGCACTTTAAACGAAACTAAAAAATTAATTCAAATATTAAACTAAAGACAATTATAAATGTAAAGGGTCCGTGTATCATCCGATCATTCGATTATTCCATTTAATCTGGCAAACCAAAAACGAAATAACGAATCAATGTTTTGTTTTTCTGTTTTTCTGTATGAACCAAATATGAAAATTTTCGTTCGTTTGATTGCTTTCAGCTCGAAACGGGAAATATAATAAACAAGGAAACCAAAACGAAATAATGGGTCGAATATACGTTGTCTTTATTTTTCTTTATTTGTTTTCCTATTTCCCACGGTGGATTCAATTCTGTTTCGCGCATGCGCAGTGGATAGTTTCAAAGGAGTAGTAGGTCGCTGAGCGCCAAAAGCGTAGGGTTCGGTCCCAGTTGGTCAAACTTTCCAGTTCAAATGGCACTCGAACCATACATGTCTTTTATTGAGGACATGTTTATGAATGGAATGCCATATCATGAGATCTCAGTAAAGATGCAAGAAATGGGTGTCCAGCGTGGAAGCTCTGAGATCAGCATCCGGAGACTACTTGCCTATGGGATCAATTCCATGCCACATATATTTGCAAAAATATAAAGTATTGCAAAATAAAATAAAGTTTTGCAAAACAAAAAAAGTATTGAGCAAAAAAAAATTGTTTTTTTAAAAAACAAAAATTAAGTATCACAAACATAAAATAAAGTATCGAGAGAAAAATAGAAAGTTTTGCAAACAAAAATAAAGAATTGCAAAATATAAATAAAATATAGCAAAAACCAAGATATAATTAATTGCAAAAATCAATGACTGTTGTAAAAGAAACTAAAGAACTTTTATCCTTTTTTTATCTCTGCAACAGATTTTTAGGCAGCAATGATTTTGCCACACATCTTTTTCTTTGCAATGCCTACTAATTATTTTGCAATGCTCCTTTTAATCTGCATTTCCATCACGTGTGAGCTCGTGATACCGTTTTGCCTTTGCGCTTCACTTTTCTCTGCGTTTCACTTTATGGCACTGTTTTGACGTGGGGTGGAGTCAGGGGATTGGGGCGTGTACAACGGGCTCAGTGATGCCTCCCTGGAAGTTACCTCATTAGCTTGAGACACTGATCAAACATCATGGCTGAGCACAGGCGTGCAGGTGGATCTCAGGTATATAAAGTTGATTGTTTCCTTTTATTTAATTAGCATTAAATGTGCTTTAACAGCGTTTGTGTCAGATAAAGAAGTTAGAGATCAGTTAAAGCGGTGGATTTATTAGCCATACGCGCTAACATAGCCAGCATCTGCAGTTTTTCTCTCTCAATTGATTGGACTATTGATTGATTCTTATGTTTACTTTATAGATTATAATTGTCTATACCATAGTATGTTGTCTTCTAAAGAAAAAATGTAAACTCCATATTTAGATGTAACATTATCACTGTTAAAGTAGACAATAAATAGATTATAAATAAAAAGTTAAACGATCGTAACAAACGTGCATGTGTTCTGTCTTTAAATATAAAGTTTTGAAATATAAAATGTTCACATCCGCTATATTCTTAACCATGCGTTATACAGCTATGTGGCATGGGGGCGTGGTCGTGAGTCGGTCTGCTGGAGAGAGAGCGGTAAGGCTTGTCACCTGGTTTGTAATTATCTCTAACACCTGTGTCTTGTTGTAGTGATACGGAGAGAGACATTTAAAGGGACGCCAAGTGTCGAGAGGAGAGAGAGAGTGGATCCAGAAAGCTCCACAGACTGAGTGTGATATTGTTTTGTTTACATTTCTACGGCGGTGACCGTCGTATGTTCGTGGAAAGAAATTAAAGTGCTGATTTCAAACCTGCTTCGCTGTCTTCTGACTCCTCCATTGCTCAACGAACCTGTTCACAAGCTACTTAAGTTCTTACGATGCTCACAGTAAATGTACGTGTATCTAGGTCATCTCATGTAATGATTTGCCATGTCACATTTAGCAGAAAGAATATCCAGATGTCGTGACGAATCTTATTAGTGTTTTGACTCAAAGCTTCGGTCATATTCAGGCGGGTCAGCAGCAGCAACAGCTTTCTCCTGCTGTTTCTCTGCCTCGAGTAGAGCAGGATATAACCAGTTTATCAGCACCTACTCTTAAGAATCAATGTTAAATTTGTTTTGCTTTTGCACAATTAACGTTATAAGTGATGTTCTTTTATTGTTTGTAGATCGTTTCCTGGGATGCTTATTTGTTACGATCGTTTAACTTTTTATTTGAAATCTATTTATTGTCTCCTTTAACAGTGATAATGTAACGTCTATTTACATATTTTTAAATATGGAGTTTAAATTTCTTTAGAAGACAACATACTATGGTATAGACAATTATAATCTATAAAGTAAACATAAGAATCAATCAATAGTCCAATCAATTGAGAGAGAAAAAACTGCAGATGCTGGCTATGTTAGCGCGTATGGCTAATAAATCCACCGCTTTAACTGATCTCTAACTTCTTTATCTGACACAAACGCTGTTAAAGCACATTTAATGCTAATTAAATAAAAGGAAACAATCAACTTTATATACCTGAGATCCACCTGCACGCCTGTGCTCAGCCATGATGTTTGATCAGTGTCTCAAGCTAATGAGGTAACTTCCAGGGAGGCATCACTGAGCCCGTTGTACACGCCCCAATCCCCTGACTCCACCCCCACGTCAAAACAGTGCCATAAAGTGAAACGCAGAGAAAAGTGAAGCGCAAAGGCAAAACGGTATCACGAGCTCACACGTGATGGAAATGCAGATTAAAAGGAGCATTGCAAAATAATTAGTAGGCATTGCAAAGAAAAAGATGTGTGGCAAAATCATTGCTGCCTAAAAATCTGTTGCAGAGATAAAAAAAGGATAAAAGTTCTTTAGTTTCTTTTACAACAGTCATTGATTTTTGCAATTAATTATATCTTGGTTTTTGCTATATTTTATTTATATTTTGCAATTCTTTATTTTTGTTTGCAAAACTTTCTATTTTTCTCTCGATACTTTATTTTACGTTTGTGATACTTAATTTTTGTTTTTTTAAAAAAAAAACTTTTTTTGCTCAATACATTTTTTGTTTTGCAAAACTTTATTTTATTTTGCAATACTTTATATTTTTGCAAATATATGTGGCATGGAATTGATCCCATAGGCAAGTAGTCTCCGGATGCTGATCTCAGAGCTTCCACGCTGGACACCCATTTCTTGCATCTTTACTGAGATCTCGTGACATGGCATTCCATTCATAAACATGTCCTCAATAAAAGACATGTATGGTTCGAGTGCCATTTGAACTGGAAAGTTTGACAAACTGGGACCGAACCCTACGCTTTTGGCGCTCAGCGACCTACTCCTTTGAAACTATCCACTGCGCATGCGCGAAACAGAATTGATTCCACCGTGGGAAATAGGAAAACAAATAAAGAAAAATAAAGACAACGTATATTCGACCCATTATTTCGTTTTGGTTTCCTTGTTTATTATATTTCCCGTTTCGAGCTGAAAGCAATCAAACGAACGAAAATTTTCATATTTGGTTCATACAGAAAAACAGAAAAACAAAACATTGATTCGTTATTTCGTTTTTGGTTTGCCAGATTAAATGGAATAATCGAATGATCGGATGATACACGGACCGTAACGATTATTATAATCATCATAATAAATAAGCCTAAAAAATTCCCTTGTGTTCCCAAAAAATGCTGCCAAATGTGTATGTGTGTATCGAAATGTGTTTGTATTGCGTTTGTTAATACAGTTTATGCTGCCTAAAGAAAAGAAAATAGAAATACATTTGGACAAGGAGCTTTTGAACTGGATTGAGCCTCATCGCATTTTGCGGGTGCTATATAACAACCTGGGTGAACATAAAAAATATTGTACGTTCTTAAAATCACTCCTATAAAATGCTCTTAACAGCTAAGATCAATAGTTATTGAGAAATGAGACCTCCATGCATGTGCATGTCTTGGAGAAGCGCTTTCATTGAACTCGTGAACAGCGGAGATCACTGTGCACAAATATCAAATCAGATGTGCAAATCATATTTGTTTACCACACTAAATATTATGTGACAAAAACAAAATATGCCAGCCCAAGGTGAGTTTGCCATAAAAATTTGATCTTTAGGGATGTAGGCTTCACCTGGCCACAGCAGGACTGAAAGAGATTGTTTAATGGCGTCTGATCTTTTTTTGTTTTTATTTTATACTGTTTTATTTTATGGCCATTATTAACTGTATTACTGTTACTATTCATGAAATGTATTTAATTAATGCATTAATAAATGTCATTAGTGTAAATGTTGTTATTAATATTATTGTAACATTATTAAAGTAACATTAAATAAAATATTGCCTCATTAAGTAGCTTCAATGTAGCTAGGTACTTTTTGATAGTAATTTGTAGTGTAGCTAACTACTTTTTCAAAAGAGTAGCTTGACTATAGCTTAACTACTTCATATTTTGAGTATCTTGTAGCTTGTCAAACTACAGTTTCAAAGTAGCTTTCCCAACACTGCTTTAAGTGTGTATGAAACAAATTAACTTTCTCTGGAGAACAGATGCCTCAAACTAGCCCTGCAATATACAACAAAGCTGAAGACCAAAAAAGAAAACCCAGGTTACCATCCTGTTTTTTCAAGCCTATACAAACAAAAACCAAGACATATCCGACCTTTTGGACTATGGATAAAACCACATTTACAAAATCTCAAAGTAGATCTAAGCAAACAGATAAACTTCTGTAAAATGTGGAACTTAAAAAAAATAAATAATCTTAGACCCAACAAGAAACAAAGAATCTGAAACCCACCCAAATGACTTTCAACAAAAACTCCTCTACTTTAGAGAAATATTTCCATCCCATACCCCTATATATACAGATGGATCAAAATCTGAGGACCATGTATCATCTGCATTTGTGATCAACAACCAAAAAAAGGAATATCCATCACCAATCACAGCAAATTTTTACAGCAGGGGCAAACGCCATCATCTTCGCACTGGACTTCATAAAGACTATGCAACAGAGAAACATTCTGACAATTACAGATTCAAAATAATTTCTTCAAATAATGTTATCTCTAAAAAATGTTCACCCAACACTTGTAAAGATTCTATGCAAACTGCTGTATCTGGAGGCCCAAAATTGTAATATTCGCTTCTGCAGGGTAAGAGGAAGCAGACACTGCTGCAAAAGAGGGATTATCAGTGGATCTCAAAAAGTGTCCAATACCTCCCACTGACCAAAAACCCATAATACATGTGTATGTTATCATCAAATGGCAAACTGAGTGGGATCAATACACCATGATCAAACTCCATGAAATCAGCCCTATTGTTGGAAAAAGAAGCTTCTCTCTGTTTTCAAATTGCTGGGACCAGGTCGTCTACACCTATTGTCGAATTGGTCACTCCAGGATAACACAAGTTTTTAATTTAGGAGAAGATTCACCAACATGTACATTCTGCCAGAATCCGTTATACTTGAAACATGTTTTATTAGACTGTACTGTTAAACCCGCGAGAAACCTTTTTTTATTCAGTAAACACTCTGGAAGAAATTTTTTTAACAAAGTCAAACCTAAGTCAATTTGAGTTTTTAGGAAAAATAGATTTTAAAAACCTTATATAGAGTTCCTTTCACGTTTCTCGCAATGGAAATAGCCATAGAAGCAGGCATGGTGTTAACAAACAGCACTTTCAAAATCTGTGATTAATTGCGATTAACTAAACAACAAAAAAAATGCAATTAATACATTTATTTGACTGACAGCACTAATAATTTATTTTCCTTGAGGTCCACTTATAATGTTAGTAAATGTTTTTTTACTAAGCAGTCAGAATTTTGTAATGTATGATAATTTTCCTTACTGACTCTGGCCCTCTATCTTAAACTTCAACGTAAATGCCCACTGTTACAATTGGCTAACATCGTGCAGCCCCTTAAATACAGCCATATATATTTGTTATTTCATCGGAAGAGAATGAACCAGCTCCACAAAAAAACTAAATTTCAGGGTTTACTACCGTGGCCGTGAAGTACAAAACACCGAATCAGAAAACACGATGGCAAATTATAATTTTTTCTGCAGAAAATGCACGGTGTCTGGATTTTGCATTTGTAAGATAAGCTTATTGTTATTTTGGAGTCAACAAGTATGTTTGTGTGACATATCTAATATAAATTCTTCTGTCACGATGTTACATAATGTAATCAAGCTTTATATTTGTATACAGCTTTAGATTATATACAGTTGAAGTCAGAAGCTTACATACACCTTAGCGAAATGCATTTAAACTCAGTTTGTCACAATTCCTGACATTTAATCATAGCAAGCATTCCCTGTCTTGGGTCAGAATCACTACTTTATTTTAAGAATGTGAAATGTCAGAATAATGGTAGAGAGATAGATTTATTTCATTTGTCGTCATATGTCCAGTGGGTCAGAAGTTTACATACACCTTGTTATTATTTGGTAGCATTGCCTTTAAATTGTTTGTACTTTGGTCAAACGTATTGGGTAGCCTTCCACAAGCTTCTCACAATTAGTTGCTGGAATTTTGGCCCATTCCTCTAGACAGAACTGGCATGACTGAGTAAGGTTTGTAGGCCTCCTTGCTTGCACATACTTTTTCAGTTCTGCCCACAAAGTTTCTATCAGATTGAGGTAAGGGATTTGTGATGGCCACTCCAATCCCAAAGGAGTCCCTCCTGCAGCAAAGCACCCCACAACATGATGCTGCCACCCCCATGCTTCACAGTTGGGATGGTGTTCTTCGGCTTGCAAGCCTCACCCTTTTTCCTCCAAACATAACGATGGTCATTATGGCCAAACAGTTAAATTTTTGTTTCATTAGACCAGAGGACATTTCTCCAAAAAATAAGATCTTTGTTCCCTTGTGCACTTGCAAACGATAGTTTTTTTGTAGTTCTGGAGCAGTGTCTTCTTCCTTGCTGAGCAGCCTTTCAGGTTATGTCTATATATGACTAATTTTTACTGTGGATATAGATACTTGTCTACCTGTTTCCTCCAGCATCTTCACAAGGTCCTTTGCTGCTGTTCTGGGATTGATTTGCACTTTTTGCATCAAAATATGTTCATCTCTAGGAGACAGAATGCATCTCCTTCCTTAGCGGTATGATGGCTGTATGGTCCCATGGCGTTTATACATGTGTACTATTGTTTGTACAGATGAACGTAGTACATTCAGGCACTTGAAAATTGCTCCCAAGTATGAACCAGACTTGTGGAGGTCCACAATTTATTTTCCGAGTTCTTGGCTGATTTTCTTTAGATTTTCCCTTGATGTCAAGCAAAGAGGCACTAAGTTTGAAGGTAGGCCTTGAAATGCACCACAGGTACACCTCCAACTGACTCCAAATAGCCTTTCAGAAGCTAAAATGAAAAAATTTTCTTTTTGCTATGCATTCTCAGAACATGTCTTTAACAATCAACCTAACATAGCAGATGCTGCAGACTCTTGGAGTAATATTCAGAAGCTTCAGGTTGATTGTCTTGAAAATGGGGCCTGACTGTGAAGCGTTGAGAAATGTCAAAGGCAGTCATTAAGTTGTAAACCTTAAATCCGTTTTTTTTACCGGTGAAGCTTGTGTCACACTAGCAGACTCAGGAAAAACTCAATTTGGGTGGGGAATGTCACACTTGCTGATTGTTGTTGCTGATCTTTTCCTCCTAGTCAGTGATCCTGTCACACTTACCGGTTAATAAACGGAGGGAAGGAGTCACACTTAATGACCGCCTTTAACTTTTCTCAATGCAAGCGGCTACATAAGCCCTGCTGTCCTGGAAATTGGAAATGAGGCTCTGTAGCAGCTAGATCGCTATCTGGCTATGTTATTGTGTACCGAACAAGACAGCCCTGACAATGCAATACTGCTATCGACTGAAAACATCTGCAACATAAACACCATTGTTGTTTATTTATGTGCTATTTAGTTAAAAAAAAAACAATTTGATAACATAACGCTTTCACAGGCAAGAAGATTTTTCCTCTTGTGATGTTTAATGGCGGTCGGCAATCCAGCTCATGGTGCCACCTACTGAGCTGAAATGTGGAGCACCACAAGAATGTCTTCCAGCGGAGACACACATCAGCTAAAGATTATGAAATTGGCAAGGCCACACGCACCTTATGTAGGATTAAATCCTAAACTGAGTATACTTAAAAGGTAGCTTACACTCTAGGGTTCACTTGTAAACAAGTTATGTTTTATATATATTGTTGGGGTCTCACAAATATGTGGAATGTGTTTCCTCCCCCATTAATGGTGTGAATGAAAAATGTTTTGCTATAAAATTATTCCTATTTTGTTAATTTTGTTAAAATGTGTACCACAATGACAAGTCACATCATAATTAAACATGCAATATGGCATCATATGGATTAATTAGGCTACATGGATGTTGTAGATAAAAAAATAATAATATTGTGGTAATATAAAATACACTCACCTAAAGGATTATTAGGAACACCATACTAATACTGTGTTTGACCCCCTTTCGCCTTCAGAACTGCCTTAATTCTAGGTTGCATTGATTCAACAAGGTGCTGAAAGTATTCTTTAGAAATGTTGGCCCATATTGATAGGATAGCATCTTGCAGTTGATGGAGATTTGTGGGATGCACATCCAGGGCACGAAGCTCCCGTTCCACCACATCCCAAAGATGCTCTATTGGGTTGAGATCTGGTGACTGTGGGGGCCATTTTAGTACAGTGAACTCATTGTCATGTTCAAGAAACCAATTTGAAATGATTCGAGCTTTGTGACATGGTGCATTATCCTGCTGGAAGTAGCCATCAGAGGATGGGTACATGGTGGCCATAAAGGGATGGACATGGTCAGAAACAATGCTCAGGCCGTGGCATTTAACGATGCCCAATTGGCACTAAGGGGCCCCCACACCATTACACCACCACCACCACCAGCCTGCACAGTGGTAACAAGGCATGATGGATCCATGTTCTCATTCTGTTTACGCCAAATTCTGACTCTACCATCTGAATGTCTCAACGGAAATCGAGACTCATCAGACCAGGCAACATTTTTTCAGTCTTCAACTGTCCAATTTTGGTGAGCTCTTGCAAATTGTAGCCTCTTTTTCCTATTTGTAGTAGAGATGAGTGGTACCCGGTGGGGTCTTCTGCTGTTGTAGCCCATCCGCTTCAAGGTTGTGCGTGTTGTGGCTTCACAAATGCTTTGCTGCATACCTCGGTTGTAACGAGTGGTTATTTCAGGCAAAGTTGCTCTTCTATCAGCTTGAATCAGTCGGCCCATTAGTGTATATATATATATATATACACTCACCTAAAGGATTATTAGGAACACCTGGTCAATTTCTCATTAATGCAATTATCTAATCAACCAATCACATGGCAGTTGCTTCAATGCATTTAGGGGTGTGGTCCTGTCAAGACAATCTCCTGAACTCCAAACTGAATGTCAGAATGGGAAAGAAAGGTGATTTTAAGCAATTTTGAGCGTGGCATGGTTGTTGGTGCCAGACGGGCCGGTCTGAGTATTTCACAATCTGCTCAGTTACTGGGATTTTCACGCACAACCATTTCTAGGGTTTACAAAGAATGGTGTGAAAAGGGAAAAACATCCAGTATGCGGCAGTCCTGTGGGCGAAAATGCCTTGTTGATGCTAGAGGTCAGAGGAGAATGGGCCGACTGATTCAAGCTGATAGAAGAGCAACTTTGCCTGAAATAACCACTCGTTACAACCGAGGTATGCAGCAAAGCATTTGTGAAGCCACAACACGCACAACCTTGAAGCGGATGGGCTACAACAGCAGAAGACCCCACCGGGTACCACTCATCTCTACTACAAATAGGAAAAAGAGGCTACAATTTGCAAGAGCTCACCAAAATTGGACAGTTGAAGACTGAAAAAATGTTGCCTGGTCTGATGAGTCTCGATTTCCGTTGAGACATTCAGATGGTAGAGTCAGAATTTGGCGTAAACAGAATGAGAACATGGATCCATCATGCCTTGTTACCACTGTGCAGGCTGGTGGTGGTGGTGGTGTAATGGTGTGGGGGCCCCTTAGTGCCAATTGGGCATCGTTAAATGCCACGGCCTGAGCATTGTTTCTGACCATGTCCATCCCTTTATGGCCACCATGTACCCATCCTCTGATGGCTACTTCCAGCAGGATAATGCACCATGTCACAAAGCTCGAATCATTTCAAATTGGTTTCTTGAACATGACAATGAGTTCACTGTACTAAAATGGCCCCCACAGTCACCAGATCTCAACCATCTTTGGGATGTGGTGGAACGGGAGTTTACCAATGGAACAAAACTGCATTCTGCAGTCTGCAAAATAAAAAGTTACCAATGGAACAAAACATGGTATAAGTTCTATTGTATATAATGGAAAAAAGATGATACAGCTAGAGGGCGCAGCTTGATTACATAATGCTGACTGAAGCGCTGACTGAACCCCTGAATGCAGTCTATTTTTAAACTGTCAAGGTTTAGTAAGACCATCAATCTTAAATCCAGTCAGTCGTGCAGCCTTAATGGATACAATACTGTGACAGGTATCTTGCTCTCATTTTATGAGGAAGCGGGAGCCGGCTAAACAATCCATGCAGCCTTTTATTGACAGCAATTTTCAGTGTAACACAAAGTATTGGCTTTTCAGCAATAACATGCATTCACAACATGAACTCGGCTGCATGCGTCTCTATCCCCTCTGGCAGTCTGGACACCATTTCTATCCCCCTCCAGCTCTCACTGAAACACAGAACAGCTGCTAGAGATAATTTCCCACAGGTGTCAATCCTTACCGTTCTCCTTCTCCCGGTCTCGCTCTCCACAGACGTTGCTCGACCACGGCCACTTAGAACCAGACCTAGCTGTCACTCTTTGGGAACATCACCACTAGGCTGGCGCAGTCACTGTGGGATTTTTCTATTACTAACATATCTAGCATGGCCTTTAATTCTTAAAGTAAATATATATTATGCGCAGCTCCACAGCGTTTGTGAATTGCACTGCTCTGTTTGCACATACACTCGTGGCTATTTTTAGCCTTCTCGCATTGCGCAATATTTGTGCGCTACTCACGAACATCTCAGATGTAGATGCTCAATAGTTCAGTTCATTTATAATATGCATTTAGAATGGCACCAGATGTCCATTTTACCAGAATTTGAAGAAGCAGTGAAATAAACTACTGTGAACTTGCCTACAATCAGACACTTTCTGGACACCCTGGGGAGTTAAGAATGTCAAAATAAAAGCATGAGGGTTTAAAAAGTGCACGATTTAAATATATTACTGTTGTATTTAAAATTAAAAGTCAATAATAATTATATTAATAACAATTTATTATTATTATTATTATTGTTGTTGTTGTCATCATTAGCATTTGTTTACAATTTATAACAATATTTCAATTGAATGGGTTCCAAAAAATAACTGTATGAATGAAAAGTAGACTGATGTCTTACAACTAAATTGAACAAAAAAGAGATCTGAATCCTTTAAAGTCCAGATGCCATTAGGAGTGGTGGTGGTGGCTACATAGTGGCACATAATGGTTAATCAGAAGGTCGCTGGTTCGATCCCCACAGCCACCACCATTGTGTCCTTGAGCTAGGCACTTAACTCCAGGTTGCTCCAGGGGAATCGTCCCTTTAGTAAGTAAGTCGCTTTGAATAAAAGCATCTGCCAAATGCATAAATGTAAATTATTGTTAATTTTGCTTCTACAGTAACCAGTATACTATAATAATAAAGTGTTTCTTAATAAGCTATATATTTATATGAAATAATGTGTAGTTAGAGCTTTGTGTTTCTTTTCATATTAACTCTTTCCCCGCCAGCGTTTTTAAAAAAAGTTGCCAGCCACCGCCAGGGTTTTTGACGATTTTCGCTAAACTTTAATGGCCCGCAGAATATTTTCTTCCATGAATATATGAAGATGCTATATATCAAAATAAAATGCTTTTAGGCAAAAAAAAACGATTTTATTTTATCTTCATTTGTTCTTTTTTTATTGCCACTTGAACAGAGGTAGGTTTTGTCAAAAACAACATTTCGGACAAAAAGCTGAGAAAAAGGCATTTTTATCAAACAAGTGCTTTAGTATTAGTATGGTGTTCCACTTCACGTTTGAGACGATCGCAGTCTGTTTCTTTGATCAAAGAGTTGCGTACTCTTTCAAAACATGCGCGCGGGTCTTCCTTACCGTATACCACCTAAAACACGGATACCCGGAAAATTTTGTGTTTGGCGGGGAAGCGTTTTTTCATAAAACCCGGAAAATTCTGTGTTTGGCGGGGAAAGAGTTAAAGAGAGCACCCAATTACTTCCATACAATAATGTGCGCGCGGGTCTTCCTTACCGTATACCACCTAAAACACGGATACCCGGAAAATTTTGTGTTTGGCGGGGAAGCGTTTTTTCATAAAACCCGGAAAATTCTGTGTTTGGCGGGGAAAGAGTTAAAGAGAGCACCCAATTACTTCCATACAATAATGTAAAGATATTCCTAACTGATTATGCACAAAAACACGCCAGCTGTTAGAGATAATTTCCCACAGGTGTCAATCATTACCGTTCTCCTTTTCCCTTCCTCGCTCTCCACAGACGTCACTTGTCCAAGCCTACATTACTACATACCAATGCCAAAGTTCGATGGTTTCAAAGCATTTTATCATGTATAGGTAGTGCCGATTTTACAACCGTCACATCTGTAACAAAAAAGTTTCCTCTGTAATGTGAGAACAAGAAGGCTTATATGGAATTTACAACAGTCTCACCTATATCTCAGAGGGGGTACTTTTCAAAATTTGTATCTAGTTTTATTCAGATGGAATGATTTTAAAATTATAAAGGGCTTTACATTAAACATTGTCATGTGTAAATATAATATAATAAAATAATCATTCAGTAAAAAAATACTTGTCCAGAGAGAGAAAAATAAATTTTTTCAATTGTGGTGTAAATATTATTTATTCAGAAGCAATATTTTCTTCAGTATTCTCAATTAGTTACTTTTATATGGTTGTTCTTGACAAATAACTTTAATAAATACTTAAATGTGTAGTAGAAAGAATAGTTTACCCAAACATTTTTATTCTGTCATGATTATCCAACCTCATGTTGTTCCAAGACCATAGATGAGAGACATTTAAATGGAACACAGAAGGAGATGTTAGGCAGAAAGTTTGTCTCAGTCACTATTCACTTTGATTAATCTTTTTCCCATACAATTAAAGTGAATGGTGACTGAGACAAACATTTTGCCTAACATCTCCTTTTGTGGTTCATGGATGAAAGAAAGTAATATTGGTTTGCAAAACATTAGGTAATTTTACATTTTGGGTCAGCTGTTCCTTTTAAGAGTTCAAATCAGTTCTCACTAGATTAAAGTTGACAAAATGCACTGAAAATTAATAGATGGAATCCTGAAAGAGGGGACCTTGCTGCTAAATCAGTTATGATGGAAAATAGACAATAATATGTTGGCTATTAAAGATAGTTAATAGGATATTTTAAATATGTATATTATTAATATATTATTTATATTACGTAAAGCGGTATATAGGCCTACTTGGATCATTAAAATTGACTCATTCACATGACAGAGCGTAGGATGAAGATGAGAGACGTAACGTTTTTTTTTAAGGATGATGAAGCATTTCTCTTAATTTCTCTCCAGCTGTGGCTCAGGTAGCTTTACACTAGCATTTTTTGCTTTTTCTGCCTTTGTTGTCAAAGGTGCTGTAATATGAGCCACATAATGTGATGAAGCCAAATAAACTGCTCCAATGTCATGTGTTCGCACTATCTAGTCAGCTATAAATATATAATAACAGGAGAGATAGTTTAATCATGTCCCTCATTTGCAGAGATTTGGTATAACATCATATGCATGTCAAAATAACAGGTAAAACAGTAGTTCAGCTAATATGCAACAGGGTTTCTCACTGCATGCTAACACTAAACTCGATATGTGTTCACTGTGCTGCGTGCGAGAGAGAGAGAGAGGACTCCGAAGCGCAGATTCTAATATTATGATATAAAGACAACATTTTTGATTTAATGTGTACATCAATGTGGTTTAGTTTATAAATTCTCAACTATTGTACATGTTAACATGAATAAATGTGTGCAGGAATTTCCTTCGTTATGAACATGATACTTTCAGGAATGATTTTAAATGTGCACCATACCTGCACATTCTGAAATGTTCACATAGAGAG
This sequence comes from Xyrauchen texanus, assembly GCF_025860055.1. NCBI lineage: Eukaryota > Metazoa > Chordata > Actinopteri > Cypriniformes > Catostomidae > Xyrauchen > Xyrauchen texanus. The sequence goes on along the minus strand of NC_068301.1, from coordinate 40,841,297 downwards.
AGATTATTTTTGCAGCACACCCTGTTGACAAGTGATTGAATTTGTGAAACAAATTTGTTAAAGCTGCACTACGTAACTTTGTGCTCTCTAGCAACATCTGTGGTTGAAATTAAAAATTGCAAGCCATTTGCGGAAGAATAATTTACGTTCATCATGTTTTGACACTAATCTTCTGGTGGATGAATCTCATGATTTTAGTTTACCTTGACATCTGTGTGTGTGTGTGTGTGATCATGACTGGAAGATATTCAGAGCCGAGTCATAACGTGCTATTTTAATGTTGATAATATTATGTTATACGATTAAACATTTAAAAATGAAATATTACCAAGATAAACAACATTCTTTTTATGTATTTTAACAACATTCTTTTTTTATGTATTTTGAAACAATTTACACTTTTCTGACACTACACTCAAAGCGCTTTTACATAGAGAAATATGTATAAATAAATAAATAAATAAATATATATTCAATCCCAAGTGACTTAAAACACACTATAAAAGAGCCACTTGTGTGTACACATCACAAGTGATCCTGTGAGGGACACATTAGACCAACATGAGAGCTGCGTTCGCTGACTGGGCCACACCCATGCCGGAGCAGGTCTCATGTGGACAGACTGCCCTCACTGTGAGGATATGAGTCTCAAGACACTCTGCTCTAGGTTCGCACTCGTTCTGTCGGACGATACCACCCCCTGTGCCCTCCCAACCGCTTTCTCTATGTTAAGTCTAGAGCAAAGGTTTTCAATTGGTGAGGCGGCACGCAGGTTCGTACGGTCATGAAAATCCTGTAAATGTCATGGAATTTAGAAATGGTGTTTTCCAGGCCTGGAAAAGTCATGGAAAAACAAGTTAACACAATGTTTTGGAATAGTCATGTAATTTTCTAAAAAACTTTTTTCAGCAGTACAAGTGTGCTAATAAATCTTCAAGTTTGGTGCGATCGTGGAGATATGTGAATAAGCGCTACTCTAGGTGCGTGCACACTGCAGCAACTCAATACCATTAATTTTCAATGCGAGCACAGCAACTTCCGGCGACACGAGCTGTCGCGACCGTTGGCGCTAGATGTGGGTGTGTCCAGCGACGCGACAGAGTTGAGAAAAGTTCAACTTTGGAGCGACTAACGGAAGTGACAGCCAATAGGAGAGACGACGGGAGAGCTCACGTGATCCTTCTCTCTCTCAGCTCCTGCAGTAACGGAAAGATGGATGAAAGGCTAATTCTTGCTGTTAGAAATTTTCCAGTGCTCTATGATATGTCTCTTCCCACGTACAAGGAAATTTTTAAGAAAAATACTGCGTGGAAAGGTGTATCTGAGATCGCGGGGATTTTATGGACCCAGACAGACCGGCATTTGCATTTTCGCCGCAGATAAACAGCCGTTCTGGCAAACAGCACGCCTGGTTTCTCATTCATCTTTGATATAAAGCATTCAAATGCATTGCTGCGTAAACTGAGTACATTGTGAATATGCGTAGCTACAGTGGGTACGGAAAGTATTCAGACCCCCTTACATTTTTCACTCTTTGTTATATTGCAGCCATTTGCTAAAATCATTTACGTTCATCTTTTTTCCTCATTATTGTACACATAGCACCCCATATTGACAGAAAAACACAGAATTGTTGACATTTTTGCACATTTATTAAAAAAGAAAAACTGAAATATCACATGGTCCTAAGTATTCTGACCCTTTGCTGTGACACTCATATATTTAACTCAGGTGCTGTCCATTTCTTCTGATCATCCTTGAGATGGTTCTACACCTTCAATTGAGTCCAGCTGTGTTTGATTATACTGATTGGACTTGATTAGGAAAGCCACACACCTGTCTATATAAGACCTTACAGCTCACAGTGCATGTCAGAGCAAATGAGAATCATGAGGTCAAAGGAACTGCCTGAAGAGTTCAGAGACAGAATTGTGGCAAGGCACAGATCTGGCCAAGGTTACAAAATTTCTGCTGCCCTTAAGGTTCATAAGAGCACAGTGGCCTCCATAATCCTTAAATGGAAGACGTTTGGGACGACCAGAACCCTTCCTAGAGCTGGCCGTCCGGCCAAACTGAGCTATCGGGGGAGAAGAGCCTTGGTGAGAGAGGTAAAGAAGAACCCAAAGATCACTGTGGCTGAGCTCCAGAGATGCAGTCGGGAGATGGGAGAAAGTTGTAGTAAGTCAACCATCACTGCAGCCATCCACCAGTCGGGGCTTTATGGCAGAGTGGCCCGACGGAAGCCTCTCCTCAGTGCAAGACACATGAAAGCCCACATGGAGCAAAACACCTGAAGGACTCCAAGATGGTGATAAATAAGATTCTCTGGTCTGATGAGACCAAGATAGAACTTTTTGGCCTTAATTCTAAGCGGTATGTGTGGAGAAGACCAGGCACTGCTCATCACCTGTCCAATACAGTCTCAACAGTGAAGCATGGTGGTGGCGTTTTTTCAGCTGCAGGGACAGGACGACTGGTTGCAATCGAGGGAAAGATGAATGCGGCCAAGTACAGGGATATCCTGGACGAAAACCTTCTCCAGAGTGCTCTGGACCTCAGACTGGGCCGAAGGTTCACCTTCCAACAAGACAATGATCCTAAGCACACCGCTAAAATAACGAAGGAGTGGCTTCACAACAACTCCGTGACTGTTCTTGAATGGCCCAGCCAGAGCCCTGACTTAAACCCAATTGAGCATCTCTGGAGAGACCTGAAAATGGCTGTCCACCAACGTTTACATCCAACCTGACAGAACTGGAGAGGATCTGCAAGGAGGAATGGCAGAGGATACCCAAATCCAGATGTGAAAAACTTGTTGCATCTTTCCCAAAAAGACTCATGGCTGTATTAGATCAAAAGGGTGCTTCTACTAAATACTGAACAAAGGGTCTGAATACTTAGGACCATGTGATATTTCAGTTTTTCTTTTTTAATAAATGTGCAAAAATTTCAACAATTCTGTGTTTTTCTGTCAATATGGGGTGCTATGTGTACAATAATGAGGAAAAAAGATGAACGTAAATGATTTTAGCAAATGGCTGCAATATAACAAAGAGTGAAAAATGTAAGGGGGTCTGAATACTTTCCGTACCCACTGTAGCTACGCAGAGAATTTCTCAATGTAATGTGCGGGTATACATTCCGTTTCGTGATGCGGCTCCCTCGCTTCAACAGCATTCTATCCTCCATGTTAAAGTGCAGGACACTCTCATTCTGCGCTCAGAGTTAGTAAATCTCCTTGTGAGAGCTGCAATAGGGGTTACAGAGAGAATATCACAGCCCTTCTTTTCTCATCAAAACGCAGAAAGACTGGTTATAAACCATATCTTAGTGTACTTATTTACTTTGGATCAGGCCATTTTTGAGAATTTGCCTTGCTTCCCCATTTCACACATTATGCACAACCGCTTCCCAGTGGCGAGCGGCACGCTATCACAATTGGTGACAAATTTAAAGTGCCCGCTGTACCGTTAGATGAATGCATTCATGGGCATCTCTGATTGGATGGTAAAAATTATCGAACATGGTTATTTGATCCAAATCACACGCAGACCGCTTTGCTTCAACAGCATTTTTGCCCACAGGACTGGTTTGGGTCAATAGAAAGTACACATACTTTCATATCCGAATCATATGCTTCACAGACTGTTCTTAAGATTTGCGTTCAGGAGAACAAAATATCAGTTCAAAGTCCACCCCTTTGGATTTTCTCTGGCCCCTCACACATTCACAAAAATGTGTCAATGCGGTGCTCGCCCCTTTGAAGATGAACGCTGTGCACATTCTGAATTACCTCGATGATTGGACATTACTGGCCCAATTAGAGGCTCTGCTATTCGAGCACAGAGACTTGATAATTCACTATTTGAACAGCCTAGGTCTCAATGTCAATTGGGCGAAAAGGACACTTTCTCCCAGCCATCAAATCTCCTTTTTGTGGGTTCGACTCGACTCACAAGTTTAAGACCATTCATCAGTGCATCGCAATTCCAGTGTGCGTTACTTTGACTCGCTGTTGTCTGGCTCCTCTAGCACCATGGACAGCTCCAAACCTTTATCAGCAGGGTGTTATGCTGGGTCAGGTTTTCCGATGGAAAGTGGTAACCACGGATGCGTTTTGCACGTATGGTCCCTGAACAGCAAACAAGCCTGCATTGGCTTAGTCTGTAATGAACACCATTTTGCGGATTGGTGCTCTTCACGCAGCAAAGATCCAGCGAATTGCTCCATAATGGAGATCCTTACATCAAGAGCTGTTGGATGCAGGTCTTACTCCATCAATGCTTAAGGTTTTTGTAGAGACCATCTTAGCATTTCATGCCCTAGAGGCTGGCTCCTCTATAGACCGACATGATCTGATCAAAAAGTTTCTTAAGGGAGTGAGGTGCTCGAACCCCCCTCACCCTGCTACGGTTCCATCATGGGACTTAAATCTGGTGCTGAGGGAGCTCATGATGGGTTCTTGTCTTTGTCAGAAAATTCTGAAGAAATTGTGATTTAGTGCCCGCTTAAATAGGACAGGTGTGTGCCTAAAAGGGCGGGCTCAAACACCATTGCCGTTATGATACAAGGGCAACTGGGTTGTGGAAAAGGAATTTCCCAAAGTGTTTCACTGCAATGTCTCGTTTCCTTAATCTCAGGAAACCGAGATTACATGTGTATCCTGAGACGTTTATTGCGCTAACACCGGCAAAATTAACCGCTTTAAAACAGGGTAAATACCTCGTTCAAACACATTGTAGCTGGGGGGAGGGCGGGGCCGGGTTGTGATTATACACACCCGGACCCTTATCAGGCTAATTAAGCCTCCGAGAGGGATAAAGGCCGATGGCAGACGGTGGTGTGACGAGGAGAGAGAGATCGTTTACGGACATGTATATCGTGTGTGTTTGTATTTTGTTTAAGTTTAACACTAAAATATTATTTATATTGCCAAGCCGGTTCTCGCGGCCTCCTTTCCATTGAACTATGTTACACTGGTGCCGAAGCCCGGGAAGGAGGAGGGATGCCCGCCGCGGAGTCCTCGACATTGCCGTCCAGCCAGGGGAGCGCCGCTGCCATCTACCGGGGGGAGGGAGTAGACCGCCCGGACGCACCGTCCATGAGGCGAGTAGGGAAGTGTCTTCCCGACCGCCTGGAGTGGTAGGGCCGCTTCCAGGGGCGGAGGAGTGTCCCCACGAGTCGCCGAGAACGCGGAGGGGCATTCTGACCGCCGGGGGTCGCGAGTTTGACTCTGGTCCGCCCGGGGAGAAGTGGCTGTCGTCCGCCTGAGAGGGTGGAGAAGTGAACGAGGACCATGCGACAGTGTATCGGAGAACCGGCGAGTAGGTTTTTTTTTCCTCTCTCTCTCACTGCTGCTCTGCGTTGGCCTTTTCCCTCGTTTCAATTTTACAACATTTTTTGAGGGTACTACACTTTTACAGGAAGTACCCCCCATTTTAATTATTTCTGTTTTCCTCCCTTTGTCCCCTCCCTCGTCCAGGTAGATGGGGACGACCCGGGCTTAAAGCACGCCCTCCCCCAGGGAAAGAGGGGGGCGGGGGTGTACGTCAGGCCAGGGGCTTATTTCCTTAGAATTAAGGAAAGTACCCTGGGATGCATTATACAATGGGTCGTACTTCAATTAAAATGTGTTCGTCAGGAGCTGGTTAGATATGCAATGTAAAGTTAAGAAACCATGCAAACACACCTTATTTAGATTTGACATGGAATAGTTTGCTGTGGACAGGATATTAAGTTTTGGAAGGCAGAGTTTTCATATCACAGTGATGTTTTTGCCCTGTGTCTACTTAAAAGTGAAATAATTTGTGAAAATCTAGTGGTGAAATGCTGACACCACTCCATCTTAAGTGTAATTATAGCCATCTGGCTAGTGTCTAGGATCAACCTTCCCAATCCCCTCCCCCTCTCTTCCAAAAACACTCGAAGACTTACAAAACATATATTATCGGTAGGATGCTTTTAAAATGAAAAATATAAAAGACAAATTATTGGTGGAAACAATAGATTACGAACAATTTACTGCTTTTGCCTCTGTATGAAATCCATAAAAAGTAACTAATCTGATTTAAGAGTATTTTAAAATGTAATTTAATCTAATTACAAGTACTTGAGTTTTGTAATAATCCACAGTACTATATGTAACCCGTTACATGTCTTGTGCTATATTTTCTTTTGAAATTATATTGTAGATTTTTGTGATGAACAGACAGACATTTAAGTGATTATTCACTGTAAATCTATGTCATGTTTTGTACTTGATCATTATTCTGGTAAGATTTTTTAGGACTCATTAAAATCATGAAATAACATTCACAACCTATTTTTGTTTTGTAATTTATGTGAAGCAGTGTTCAATGGGTAACACATGAAAATTAGGACTTTATCCATCGGCAATTGATTGTTCCATACCAAATGTTTCAGTCTATTGTGGGGGACTACTCCCCTCCTGAAACACAGACAGCACCCATTGGTTGAAACTTAATCAGCTATAGTCAGCTTTTGGTCAAGTTATAGACTTTTGTTTTATTAAAGAGTCAATTTAGATTTGATGTTTACTTTAATATTCAGCAGTTGATTTAGAACAGCATTTGTAAACAATGGTCATGTTTCTGTATCTTTGTGTGTCAGATATCAACGAGCTGAACCTTCCAAAGACCTGTGAGATTGTTTTTCCTGACCAGGATGATCTGCTCATCTTTAAACTAATCATCTCACCAGACGAGGTTTGATTTCAGTATATATTTTTCCTCATTCATGCATTCATTCATTCCTCTACAGTGAGTAATAGTTAACTTCCAAACAACATGATTTACGATAATACAAGAAATGAATTGAAGGCTCGGGTATACTTAGTATTTCTGCATTCTGGGTTGTCTCACATGGTCGAGGGCTCAGTTTTTCAAAGTATACTTTTCTGACCACAGCAGTTTGAATTATGAAAGATTGACAGATGTTTTGAAACATGGTGCTCATACGCAACATTCTAAGAAAAATAGCGAGGCGCAATGGTCAAAGTTGTCTGTTTAGCATGGGTTTTCATAGAAAAAGTATAAAACAACAGTGCCCAGCAAACACAATTGCATTGAGTTTTTTTTTTTTGATTTTGTGAAAACATTTACGGCAGATGTTATGTTCTTTTTAATATTATAAATATGTATTTTCACAACATTGCAGAAATGTTATTATATCACGTCCTCAAATGTCCTTGCAATGTTTCAGAAACCTACTTGCAACATTCAACCTGGTTTTTCACATGCTGTCATTAAAATATTTTTGTTAATTGTTTTTATCATGTTATCTTCCAAAGCAAAGAGTTTATATAACAACAAAATAAATGGTTCTTAGACTTAAGTAGTGTCTTTTTATAATAATTTTCAGAATTTAAATTGTCCTAGGCTACATCAGCATATTTAATTATGTTAAACGCCAAACACATTTTCTTACTCGTATTTATTTAGCCTTTAAGGAATAGTTCACGCAAAATGTTTTATTTAGTCATTCTTTAATCACCCCAGTGTTGTTTATTTATTTATTAGTTTTTTTTTAACAGGGACAATGCAGAAACATTGCTACAATTTCAAGCAATCGATACTTCTAGCCAAGGGCTAATTTGCAGCCCCAGTCCCTGGTTAGGCTTTTTTAACAACACTAAAACTATAATCACACAAAAAAACTTAGCAAAAAGTTAAAAATATAACAATAATAAAAGAAAGCTGAGACTGTGCATGACCATCAGTGTTCACAAACCTGCTTTTGTTTGAACCACTTTTTAAGAGTTATTTGAAAAATCTTCAGCCCTTTTTGCATTTTCAGTTCTGCTGGTAGGCTGTTCCAAAGCAGTGTACCTTAAACTGAAAATTTGGATTGGGCAAATTTAGTTTTTCTTCTCGGTACTGTGCAATTCTGATAAGTTGTACCTCTTGTAGTGATCACCTTACTACTCTGTTTTGATATTAATTGGCATATGATATCTGGAGCAAGATTATTTACACATTAAAAAAAAAACATTTTAATGAGAGACAAATTTATAAAATGTTCAAAGCTAATGTATGTATTACTTAGCTGCTTTTTGGGATATGTACGGTCTAATCATGTAAAAACAGTTCAAGTTTGTTCTGATCGTTCTACACAGCCTCTTTACATGCACATCAAATTTCAATTGAGAATCTAAAATAACACCTAAATATTTAAAATCATTAACTGTCTCTATTGCCTTTTGATTGAACTTAGTTATAAAAACCAGTAATTTCCTTCCTTCTAATTGAATAACGCATTGAGATTTTAGATTATTTTTGAACAATTCAAGGTCAAACAGTTGTTTTGCAGCCACTGTGACACACCAGTCATTTCATTTGTTAATATACACTCACCTAAAGGATTATTAGGAACACCATACTAATACTGTGTTTGACCCCCTTTCGCCTTCAGAACTGCCTTAATTATACGTGGCATTGATTCAACAAGGTGCTGAAAGCATTCTTTAGAAATGTTGGCCCATATTGATAGGATAGCATCTTGCAGTTGATGGAGATTTGTGGGATGCACATCCAGGGCACGAAGCTCCCGTTCCACCACATCCCAAAGATGCTCTATTGGGTTGAGATCTGGTGACTGTGGGGGCCATTTTAGTACAGTGAACTCATTGTCATGTTCAAGAAACCAATTTGAAATGATTCGAGCTTTATGACATGGTGCATTATCCTGCTGGAAGTAGCCATCAGAGGATGGGTACATGGTGGCCATAAAGGGATGGACATGGTCAGAAACAATGCTCAGGTAGGCCGTGGCATTTAAACGATGCCCAATTGGCACTAAGGGGCCTAAAGTGTGCCAAGAAAACATCCCCCACACCATTACACCACTAACACCAGCCTGCACAGTGGTAACAAGGCATGATGGATCCATGTTCTCATTCTGTTTACGCCAAATTCTGACTCTACCGTCTGAATGTCTCAACAGAAATCGAGACTCATCAGACCAGGCAACATTTTTCCAGTCTTCAACTGTCCAATTTTGGTGAGCTCTTGCAAATTGTAGCCTCTTTTTCCTATTTGTAGTGGAGATGAGTGGTATCCGGTGGGGTCTTCTGCTGTTGTAGCCCATCCGCCTCAAGGTTGTGCGTGTTGTGGCTTCACAAATGCTTTGCTGTATACCTCGGTTGTAACGAGTGGTTATTTCAGGCAAAGTTGCTCTTCTATCAGCTTGAATCAGTCAGCCCATTCTCCTCTGACCTCTAGCATCAACAAGGCATTTTCGCCCACAGGACTGCCGCATACTGGATGTTTTTCCCTTTTCACACCATTCTTTGTAAACCCTAGAAATGGTTGTGCGTGAAAATCCCAGTAACTGAGCAGATTGTGAAATACTCAGACCGGCCCGTCTGGCACCAAAAACCATGCCACGCTCAAAATTGCTTAAATCACCTTTCTTTCCCATTCTGACATTCAGTTTGGAGTTCAGGAGATTGTCTTGACCAGGACCCCACCCCTAATGCATTGAAGCAACTGCCATGTGATTGGTTGATTTAGATAATTGCATTAATGAGAAATTGAACAGGTGTTCCTAATAATCCTTTAGGTGAGTGTATCTGCAGCTAAGCGTGGAGTCTGTGCTGATACATAAATGACTGTGTCATCTGCGTATAACTGACTTTTAGTTTCCTTACAACAATTTGGCAAGTCATTGACATATAAGGAAAAACAACAGTGGACCTAAAATTGACCCTTGAGGGAGACCCATCTCAATGTTTCGTAAAGATGATCTTGAATTATTTGTTAAAACCCCTGTTCACTTTCTTACTTTTTGTTAAAACCAAGGGGAATTTTGTGCTCAGTGATATCATACAATGGCAGTTTATAGAGACCACCTCTTCAACAGTGGTGGAAAGAGTACTGATTTTTTATTATTAAGTAAAAGTACTGCTATTCAAGAAATAATTCCCTTGAGAAGTACTGAGAAATATCATGAATCAAGTAAGAGTAAATAACTAGTTTGCCAAAAAACAAACTAATTACGTTATAATGTTACAAGTTACTTTATGAAAATTATACTATATATAGTATATATTCTTTCATTTTTAGAACACAAAGACTTTTTTGTTCTTGAAAGAAATGGGTGCTTCCTTTCACCAAGGATGCACAAAGGAAGTGGCATTTATTCAATATTATCTTTACCACATACTGTGTCACCTATTCCTTATGATAGCATTCTAAAGTTCTAATTTGGTACTCAAGAAAATGTTCTTATTATTAGAACAATTAAAAATGGTTTAGCTACCATGTGGAAATCACAATACGGTGGGATTTTTCTCCATTTCCTAAGGTATTGAGTTCTTAAAAGTTGCTTTACCTTTGCATGTCAAATTTTGGATTTAAAAATAGGCAAAAAGGAATTTCCTGAGTCTCCTAAAATTATATTTTCTCCTAGAGTCTGTTGTTTTAGAGAGATGAAGTCTATTCCATGCAATGCTGTTTTGAATAAATAATCTCTAACCAGTATAGAAAGGGAAGTGGATGGCCTAGATGCACAACAAAAAGACAAGTAAATCACAGTCTCTAGTTTGAGAAACAGACTCCTCACAGGTCCTAAACTAGCAGCTTCTAAATACCTAAGACCTGCATTGCTGCAAGAGCAGATTTTATTCTTGGACAAATAGGACATTTTAAGAATTAATTTTTTTTATTCATTAAAAATAGCCATTTGTGACATTCTATATGTCTCAAATTGTCTCTAAACTACATAATGTGCAATGTGACAAACACATTCCTATTTCAGGTTTATTCTCATTCACATATGTCCAAGTATTGTGGCTATTAAGTTAACATACTGTATAAAACTAACATAATGCAATATCATAGAAGAGGAACTTTATCCTATATGATGTTGCAGCAATTATCCAGATATGGAATGAGATTATTAAGCAAACTGTTATCAACTCCTACATGCCAACTGAATGAAATAAGGCAAAGATAAAAATGTCTTGCAGTGTTTAGTGAGAGATATGATTGATTCAAACACAAAAAGTGGTTGTTCTGCGATGATGAGCCCAAGCTCCATGGGTCCATTTCCACCTGGTGGCTTTCAGAAAACAATGCAAGATGGACACATGTATTTGGCATTTGACATTATTCTAAACAGTTTTGAAACAATATGGGTAAATCAAAGAGGACTATTTTAAAGTCTGTTGTTAGAGCCACACTTTCTGCTCCCAGGTGGTGGCACTATGACTGTGACCCAAAATAGTCACATCCATGTGATTACCCCCAAGAATAAACAGACACCTCAATTTTGATCTAAATCACACATTACAAACAGAAGATATGAGACACGTCCTGTTTCCCATTTTTCACTATTAATTTAATGCCTCACCATGGCAACACCATTCGATATATCACAAATCTGGTCACAATTTAGTATTTTTAATGTCTTGGCATAATGTTATCTAAATGTGGTGACAGTCTCATGAATCCCCAAAGAGGATAATTTCAAAGATCAGAGACTGCAATATTAAAAAAAAAAAAAAAAACGGCCAACATCCTGCTGGGCGAGGCTAATAATTATGAAAGTTGTCCGGCTTGATGAGAACTATATATATGTATCAGTTTTGGTGACTTGGTGAAAATTGGATGCTACAGAGGCCGTCTTACATGCCCATTTTAAAGGGGCACAACAATGGGCTACATGCCCATATGTGAACTTTTGTCCAACCCTAATGGCCAACAACTCTGATGTGAGTGTGTGCAAAGTTTCATGAAATTTCAAGCATGCCAAGTGCCACAAAAACACCCAAATATAGGAAGAAATGAATAATAACAATTAATGCATTGCCATACTTCCAGCTGCCAGTTGGTGGCGCTATGACCGTGACCCATAGTAGCCACATCCATGTGATCAGCCCCATTACCAAACATACTGCTGAATCTATTGAAATGTAGATTCATTTCAATAGATTCAGCCATGCTTCGCCATGGCAACACCGTTCAAAATATAAAAAATCTGTTCGCAATTTTGCATCTACAATATCTTAGCATGATGTTGCACAAATTTGGTGCTAGTCACATGAATCCCCTAGGAGGAGGATTTAAACGTTAAGAACCTGCGATTTTCAGAAAATTGTAAATTGCTTACTTCCTTTTGGGCAAGCTAATAACTGTAATTATGAAAGTTGTTCGGCTTGATGAGAACAATACATAGTTGAAGTCAGAACTTTACATACACTTAGGTGTATGTAAAGTCATTAAACCTAATTTTTTACCACTACACAGATTTCATATTAGCAAACTATAGTTTTAGCCAACACATTCTCACACCCCAACTCGTCACATACGGATGCTAGGGCAGGACCCCTTGGCGTCGCTTTGGTGTCATTTTACGACGCGTCCGGTTTTGAAACATAAAAAACCAGTTGGAGGGCCATTGTAGCGCATTCCTTTTGATTTTTATTGATTGCGGTCTCGACTCTCGACCCTGGGTGAGAATGTGTTGCAACAGCAAGTCGTCTTTTTTTCCAACAATTGTTTACAGACAGGTTGTTTCACTTTTAATTGACAATCACAATTCCAGTGTGTCAGAAGTTTACATAAGTTAACTGTGCCTGTAAGCAGCTTGAAAATTCCAAGCCTTTAGGCAATTAGCCAATTAGCTTCTGATAGGCTAATTGACTAATTTGAGTCAATTAGAGGTGTATTTGTGAAATCTGTTTTAAGGCCTACCTTCAAACTTTGTGCCTCTTTGCTTGACATCATGGGGAAATCAAAAGAAATCACCTCAGAAAAAAAATTGTTGACCTCCACAGGTCTTGTTCATCCTTGGGAGCAATTTCCTAATGCCTGAAGGTACCACATTCATCTGTAAAAACAATAGTACGCAAGTATAAACATGGGACCACACAGCCATCATACCATTCAGGAAGGAGATGCATTCTGTCTCTAGAGATGGTGGGCCATTTGAGTGTGACTCAAAAACAAATGCTTTTTTTAATATCAGAAAGTTCATCAGTGTTCACATACTTTGTATCAAATTAAATTTAAAAACTCAACTTTAATCTACTGCAGTCAATTTTGCATTTAGAATATTTCAGTGAAAACATATTTTAAATTGTTAAGAGTGAATTTTAAAACATGCGACATGTGAGCGACAGTTTCACATTCTCTGCATAAAGCATGCATTTCATTAGGCTCATTTGAGGTGGGCCTCACCGGTGATCACCGACAGGTGCATGCTGGTTAGAAATCTGTCCAACTTGTCGTGATATCATGACCACGTATGTCAAAAATACTCCTGCGAGAGCAAGGCAGCTGCAGGGGTAGCAGGCAGGTGGCATAGAAATATAATGCCCATCACATATCCCATAGAGAGATTGCACTGTCATAGTTTTGGGAATATTCACATATAATTTATACACCAAAAAACATCTTCCCTTATCACGGCTGCTAATGGTTCCAGGGCAAGACAGAACAAGGGCAACCCTGCCTGGTGCCCCTATCCAGATTAGAATAATCTGAAATTAATCCATTTGTTTGTACCTCTGCTTCCAGGTGTCTATAAAGTAACTTAATCCATCCAATATAAGTATTCCCGAACACATATATTTCCAAAATCATAAAAAGATAATCCCATTCTACCATATCAAACACCTTTTCGGCATCAAGTGAGATGGCAGCAACCGGAGTTTGATCATTCACCACTGACCAATTGATATTGATGAAACGCCTCATGTTATCAGAAAAGCTGCTGAATAAACCCCACCTGATCTATACGTATTAGAGATGTCAATAATTTACTCATTCGATTAGCCAGGATTTTTGACACTATTTTAATGGATCAGCGAAATTGGATGCGGAAGCTTCCATTCTTTAATGATTTCATATAAACTTATAGAAAAAGTGGAGCTAATTCTGTAGCTTAAGATCTAAAAAGATTCAGCTGCAAAGTCATCTGGCCCCGGAGCCTTGCCTGCAGGCAAGGCCTTAATTACTTCGCCAAACTTCTCCAAGGTTATCTCTGTACCAAAATAATTTTCTTGCTCAGTCATCAGTTTAGGAAGCTCTAATGGCTCCACAAAGTTTCTAATATCTTCATCACTAGACGAAGATGTGGAACTATAAAGATCAAGATAGAATTCTTTAGAATCATTATTAATATCAATGGCCAAGGTAAAAATTTCACCACCAGCAGATTTGGTAGAAAAACACTCTCTCTGCTTTATATATCTAGCCAAAAGCTTCACTGCTTTGTCCCCCAACTCAAAGTATAACTGTCTTTCCCTGAATAGCCAAAACTCCACTTTTCTCAGACAACAGTTGGCGCTTCAGCTCTGCCTCGGCACTTTTAATATTCCTTTCCAAATCCATGAGTTCTCTTGCTTTGGACTTTTTGATGAATGAGGCATAATGATCCGACCACTAAGAACCACTAAGTAAGCCACGCCCACAGAGGATACTACGTACTAGTTGGTCTCTATATAAACATTAATTTCAACCTTAAACATTTGTTGGATTTCAAGATTTTGCAAAAGGGATATATTAAAACGTCAACTATATTATTATTTTTTCTCCATATGTGGCAACACCTCACCAGGGCATAATCTGAGACTAAAATGTTTCCAATTGAGCAATCCAAACAGATGAAATGAGGGACTTTATATATATATAAACAAAATCTATTCTAGAATAGTTCTTATGGACTGATTAAAAAAAATGTATAGTTCCTACCAGATGGGTTGAAAAGTCTCCAAATATATGTAATACCAAGATTTTTTACACATCCTGTAAGCACCCTATAGCAACATTGACGCTTTGTCAATTTTGCTCTAGGGGGCTTACACTTTTGCTTCACTATGATCAAAGACTGAGTCCATCAAAAGATTAAAGTCTCCTCCCAATATTATATCATGAGGGGTGCCAGTGACTTGCAATATCCCCACAAGATCTATAAAAAGCCCTGATCCTCAATGTTAGTGTAGAGCGGAGGGGGGCGGGGCGGGGCCGGGTCGGAATATCGCGCCCGGTCCCCAATCGGCTTGATGAGGCGCGCGAGGGATAAAGGTGGCCGGTGACGATTGTTCGAGAGAGAGAGAATTACGGGCATGTCCGTCATGTGTGTTTGTTTATGTGTTTTTGAGTTTAAGTTTCTTATTAAATTATTATTTATGTTGACAAGCCGGTTCTCGTCGCCTCCTTGCCCATCCTTTAACTGTTTTACATTGGATCCGAAACCAGGGAAGGAGGAGGGATGCGCGTCGCAGAGTCCTCGACACTGCCGTCCACCCTGGGGAGCGCCCGACCGCCCAGATGCGGGGAACGGCCGTCGTCCGCGGGGCAAGTGGGGACGGGATACCCCGACTGCCTGGAGCGAGGGAGCCGCTGCCGGGGGCGGAGGAGTGCCCTGCCGTCCCCAGAGACGCGGAGGGGTCGAGGGAGACCGCCATCCGCGAGGGGAGGAGAGAAGAAACTCTCCGACCGCCCGGAGCGGTACGGCCGCTGCAAGGGGCGGAGGAGTGTCCCCATTTGCTGCCAGGAAAGCGGAGGCGCGTTCTGCCCGCTGGGGGTCGAAGGTTTCACTTCGGTTCGCCCGGGGTTGGAGCGGCTGTCGTCCGCCTGAGTGTGGAGGAGTGTTCGAGGACCACGCGACGGTACATCAGAGAACCGGTGAGTGAGCTTTTTCTCTCTCTCCTCTCTCTCCCTTTCGCACCGTGTTGGCCTTTTCCCTCGCCTATTTTGCTTGTTGTTTTCCCTCCTGTCTCCTCCCAGGGCGAGGAAGGCAGGGATGACCACGCGGGACGCGAGATACACCCCGCCCCAGGGATGGGGGGGGTGTACGTCATGCCGGTGGCACCCCGGCCTGAGATAACGCTGGGAGGAATGTGGAGCGGAGGGGGGCGGGGCCGGGTCGGAATATCACGCGCCCGGTTCCCAATCGGCCTGATGAGGCGCGCGAGGGATAAAGGTGGCTGGTGACGATTGTTCGAGAGAGAGAATTACGGGCATGTCCGTCATGTGTGTTTGTTTATGTGTTTTTGAGTTTAAGTTTCTTATTAAATTATTATTTATGTTGACAAGCCGGTTCTCGCCTCCTCCTTGCCCGTCCTTTAACTATTTTACAGTTAGGTTCATAAATATTAGCCAAAATCCATCTGAATTTCTGCTAAAACGATAATGACTCTTTCTAATTTATATTTGAATTGAAGATGCTTACTTATCAATGTAATGACTCCCCTGCTCTTACATGAGCCAGCACTAAAGAAAACATGTGCACCCCATATCTTCCCAAATTTTTCAGCTTCCTGCGGGCAAAAATGCATTTCTTGCATTTTCTAACACTATATCATATTCTTAAGTTTATTAGACAATAAATGCTGTTGGACTCAAGATGGCGCCTAGTATGGCTGCTGTGTTGCGAGCTCCGACACAACACTGCAGTTTATTGTTTGTTTTGTTAACATTTTTTATTTATTTTTTCTTGGACGTTGTCTGCCTTATTGTATATGACAGACAAACGCTTTTGGACATTGGTTCTGCAATTACACACCGAAAACCGGACTTCAAATTCCTCAATGCTGACCCGCTGTTTACAATCACTCCAGCGGAGCCCTTTGTCTGGGCTGCTCGGCTGCGGAAACACAGAAGGAAAAGGGGAAAAAGAGCCGGCGTTCTCACCAGAGTAAGACGTCTCGCAAATCGACTCCCGCTACCCAGTATTCTACTGGCAAACGTTCAGTCTCTGGACAACAAGCTCTGAGAGCGGGGATCTCTTTCCATCGAGAGATGAGGGATTGCTGCGTTATCTGCCTTACAGAAACCTGGATGTCTGCGGAGATTCCAGACTCCAGACATCGAACTCGCTGATTTCTCCGTGCACCAAGCGGACAGAGCGATAGACCTCAAGTAAAAGCAGAGGTGGTGGTGTATCTTTTATGATCAACAAATCATGGTGTGATCAGAGCAACGTACATTTTATCAAGTCTTTCTGCTCTCCTGATCTGGAATATCTCATGCTTCTGTGTCGACCATTCTGGCTACCGAGGGAATTCACAGCTGTCATTATCACAGCTGTATACATCACCCCACAAGCCGACACAGACGGGCACTGGGAGTATAAGTGAGCAGGAAACCGCGCACCCAGAGGCCACGTTCATTGTTACCGGAGACTTTAACAAAGCCAATTTTAAAACAATCGCACCAAAATACAACCAACACATCAGCTTCAACACACGAGGGGACCGGGTGTTGGACCATTGCTATTCTCCTTCCCGGGATGGCTAGAAATCCCTCCCACCATTTGGCAAATCAGACCACTCTTCCGTTCTGCTTCTGCCCGCTTACAGGCAGAAACTGAAACTGGAAGCACCCACCCTCAGCCGTCTGTGTCGGCTTGTGGGGGGATGTATACAGCTGTGAATGGATCCAGTGTTGGTCGGACCAATCAGACTCTATGCTACAAGACTGATTTGATCAGGAAGTGCGTAGAGGATGTTTTGCCAAACCAAAACAATACGGATCTACCCCAACCAGAAACCATGGGTTAACGGCGGACCTCCGCTTTTAATTCCGGGAACGCAGAGAACCATAAACAAGCCAGTTATGCCCTCTGTAACTCTATCAGTGCAGCCAAATTCCAGTACAGGCACAAAATTGAAGGACAGTTCAACACCACCGACTCTAGAAGTATGTGGCATGGAATTAACATCATCATGGACTACAAAGGGAATAAAAACTCTGCCGTGAACACCGCTGCCTCTCTCCTGGATGAGCTTAATACATTTTATGCCCATTTCGAGGACAACACCACCCTCGTGACGCTACAGAGGTTGGTTCACTCTCCGTCTCTGTTGCGGATGTAACCCGATCCTTCCGACGGGTGAACATCCGTAAAGCTGCGGGTCCAGACGGCATTCCGGACCGCGTCATCAGAGCGTGCGTGAACCAAATGGCTGGTGTTTTTAACTGACATTTTCAACCTGTCCCTCTCCCTGTCTGTAGTCATGCTTCAAAACGTCAACCATTGTGCCTGTACCGAAACAAGCCAAAATCACTTGCCTAAATGACTGGCGTCCTGTTGCTCTGACTCCCATCATCAGCAAATGCTTTGAGAGGTTAATCAGAGATCACATCTGCTCTGTGCTGCCCACCTCTCTGGACCCATTGCAGTTTGCCTACCGCAACAACCGCTCCACTGATGATGCCATTGCATCTACAATACACACTGCTCTCTCCCACCTGGAAAAAAGGAATACATATGTGAGAATGCTGTTTGTAGACTACAGCTCAGCATTCAACACCATAGTGCCCTCCAAGCTTGAAGAGAAACTCCGGGCTCTGGGCTTAAACAGCTCGCTGTGCAGCTACCTGTCAGGCAGACATCAGGTGGATAGAATGGGCAGCAACATCTCATCACTGACCCTCAACACTGGAGCCCCGCAGGGCTGTGTTCTCAGCCCACTCCTGTGTTCCCTAAACACACGTCTGTGTGGCAACACATAGCTCCAATGCCATCATTAAGTTTGCGGAAGATATGACGGTGGTAGGTCTGATCACTGACAATGATGAAACAGCCTACAGAGAGGAGGTGCGCACTAACACGCTGGTGTCAGGAGCACAACCTCTCCCTTCATGTCAGTAAGACCAAGGAGCTTGTAGTGGACTTCAGGAGGAAAGACAGAGAACACAGCCCCATCACCATTAATGGAGCACCGGTGGAGAGAGTCAGCAGTTTCAATTTCCTCGGTGTCCACATTACTGAGGAACTCCACACAGTCTGTCCACACTGAGGCCATGGTGAAGAAGGCTCACCAGCGCCTCTTCTTCCTGAGACTGCTGAGGAAGTTGGGAATGAATCAACACATCCTCACATGGTTCTAAACCAGTACTGTAGAGAGCATCCGGACTTGCTGCATCACCGCCTGGTATGGCAATAGCACAGCCCACAACTGCAAAAACCTGCAAAGGGTGGTGCGAACTGCCAGACACATCATCGGAGGTGAGCTTCCCTCCCTCCAGGACATATATAACAGGCGGTGTGTAAAAAAAGCTCGGAGGATCATCAGAGACTCCAGCCACCCGAGTCATGGGCTGTTCTCACTGCTACCATCAGGCAGGCAGAAGACAGCTTCTTCCCCCAAGCAGTCAGACTGTTGAACACTTGATCTGTCAGGATCAATAATTAGCACTGCACTTTATTCATCTATAATCTCTCACTGGACTGTCAACATATTCTCCTCAATTTACTACTTCATATATATATATATATATATATATATATATATATATATATATATATATATATTTCATATACTCCTTACTTATTGTATTGTATATTGTGTATTCTATATTGTGTGTATTGTTTACTGTACATTGTATATAATTATTGTGTTGTGTATGTGTACATTTGATATGTAAATTGTGTTGTGTAAGTATGTTGTTTACTGTAATTGGTATATGTCTTGTCACTGTCATGACTGCTATGTTGCTCGGAACTGCACACAAGAATTTCACCTACTGTTGCACTTGTGTGTACATGGTAGTGTGACAAAGTGATTTGATTTGATTTGATTTGATCTTCCACACCAATGACATGTTTACATGCGGCTGTGATGTTATTGCCTGCGCCGCTGGCAACAAAACGGACCGGCTTGGAATCGGTAAGACATGAGTCTGACCGGCCGATCACGGTCCGGGCTGAGCATGCGGAAAATCGGCTAATTCCGGTCCCTGGCCGGTCGATCGGTGCATCTCTAGTAAATTGTGTTGTGTAAATATGTTGTTTATTGTAATTGTCTCTGTATTGTCTCGTCACTGTCATGACTGCTATGTTGCTAGGAACTGCACACAAGACTTTCACCTACTTGTTGCACTTGTGTACATGGTAGTGTGACAAAGTGATTTGATTTGATTTAATTTAAGTTTATTAGAGAAATAACTTTCCTATTTATGGGGTGCCCCAACCCTTTCACATTTCACATGGAGAGAGATAATCCACCCTATATTAACATTTGACATTTTGACATATTAGAAAAAATTTATTGTGTGTCAAATACAAGATTATAGACCACTTTCCAACATTAGTGCAAAAATCAAACTCGGAACTTCCCCCAGAACCAAAAAAAAAGAAGAAAAATGTGCGCATTAACCCCGCACATGACAGCGCCAACCGGCACCTGTCCCTCTAAACTCAAAAAGTCCATGAATGCCTACAAGAGTCCCCGCGACTGACGTATGTCCTGCAAAAACGTATTCCACAAAAAAAATAGTCTGCACTTGTAAATGGTCTGCACTTACAGTGCATCTGGAAAGTATTCACAGCGCTACACTTTTGTTACAGCCTTATTCCAAAATGGATTCAATTAATTATTTTCCTCAAAATTCTACAAACAATACCCCATAATGACAACATGAAAGAAGTTTGTTTGAAAAAAATCACATGTACATTATTCACAGACTTGGCTCAATACTTTGTTAAAGCACCTTTGGCACCAATTACAGCCTCAAGTCTTTTTGTGTATGATGCTACAAGATTGGCACATCTATTTTTGGGCAGTTTCTCCCATTGTTCTTTGCAGGACCTCTCAAGCTCCATCAGCCATTTTCAGATCTCTCCAGAGAGGTTCAAGTCTGGGCTCTTGCTGGGCCACTCAAGGACATTCACAGGGTTGTCCCGTAGCCACTCCTTTGTTATCTTGGCTGTGTGCTTAGGGTTGTTGTCCTGTTGGAAGATGAACCTTCGCCCCAGTCTAGGGTCCAGAGCGCTCTGGAGCAGGTTTTCATCAAGGATGTCTCTGTACATTGCTGCATTCATCTTTCCCTTGATCCTGACTAGTCTCTCAGTTCCTGCTGCTGAATAACATCCCCACAGCATGATGCTGCCCCCACCATGCTTCACTGTAGGGATGGTATTGGCCAGGTGATGAGCGGTGCCTGGTTTCCTCCAGACATGATGCTTGCCATTCAGGCCAAAGAGTTCAAGCTTTGTTTCATCGGACCAGAGAATTTTGTTTCTCATGGTCTGAGAGTCCTTCAGGTACCTTTTGGAAAACACTAAGCGGAAGCCAATCCTCAGTAAAAAGCATGTGCCTTTTACTGAGGATTGGCTTCCACCTGGGCACTCTACCATACAGGCCTGATTGGTGGAGTGCCTCAGAGATGGTTGTTCTCCTGGAAGGTTCTCCTCTCTCCACAGAGAAATGCTGGAGCTCTGTAAGAGTGACCATCTGGTTCTTGGTCACCTCTCTGACTAAGGCCCTTCTCCCCCGCTCGCTCAGTTTGGACGGCCAGCTCTAGGAAGAGTCCTGGTGGTTCCAAACTTCCATTTACAGATGATGGAGGCCACTGTGCTCATTGGGACCTTCAATGCTGCAGAAATGTTTCTGTACCGTTCCCCAGATCTGTGCCTCGATACAATCCTGTCTCGGAGGTCTACAGACAATTCCTTGGACTTCATTGCTTGGTTTGTGCTCTGACATGCACTTTTAACTGTGGGACCTTATATAGACAGGTGTGTGCCTTTCCAAATCATGTCCAATCAACTGAATTTACCACAGGTGGACTCTTTATCAAGTTGTAGAAACATGGATGATCAGTGGAAACAACATGCACCTGAGCTCAATTTTGAGTGTCATGGCTAAGGACTAATTGAGTACGTGTGATTTTTGTTTTTCTTAATTTTTTATTTTTAATACATTTGCAAAGATTTCAAACAAACTTTTCACATTGTCATTATGGGATATTGTTTGTAGAATCTTGAGGAAAATAATTAATTTAATCCATTTTGAAATAAGACTGTAACATAACAAAATGTGGAAAACTGAATGCTTTCCGAATGCACTGTGTATATAGCTTTTTTTTTTTTTTTTTTTTTTATCTTAGCGGTATTAAAAGCGCTTTACACTGCTTCTCATTCACCTATTCACACACACTAGTGACGGCAGAGCTGCCATGCAAGGCGCAAGCCTGCCATTGGAAGCAACTTGGGGTTCAGTGTCTTGCCCAAGGACACTTCGGCATGTGGAGTCGTGTGGGCCGGCAATGGAACCGCCAACCCTGCAATTAGTTGGGCAGTTTGGTGGTGCATCATGTTTCCACTGAGCATCTATGAATTTCACCATATCTCACCTTCCTCATTCTCAGGAATTCCAACAATTCGGATGTTGTTTTGCCGATTACAATTACTTAGTTTTTCCCAGATGCTCTGCAAATCTGCCTTGGTTGCTAGCAGATTAGCTGTTAATTCCATCTCCGATGACTCCAGATAATCAATCCGTTTCTCGACATCCGACAATCTAGTAACCAACTCAGAGAATTTCACCTCAATCGCTGTAATCGATCGACGTATTATACCAAGATCCTCCAAGTCCGCAATGACCTTCTTCAGCATCACAGACAGGTTGGACATTTGACGTTGAATTTCTTACACCGCACTGTCCAAACTGAGTCCTGGTCTGCGGCCCTGTCTGGGGTATCAGCTTGACCATGTAAGTGTCTTTTAATGTCTCCAGTGGCCGAGGATTTTGAATTCTTGGACATATTGTGTTCATAGTATAGTTATGAAACCAAGTGTATCGAATCTCACAGGTTTAGGACAAAAAATTATTAAAAACTAGCGAAGTGCGCAGAGCTCGCCGTTCACATGTCCGACCCTCGCATGGCATCACACAACTCTCATAAATTATGTATTAAGAATTTCTGTTTATCCAAGAATCCTTTGGTCTTTGGTATTTATAAGCTGCTAGTTTAGGACATGTGAGGAGTCTGTTTCTCAAACTAGCGACTGTGATTTACTGCGATTGTTCTAATAATAAGAAAATATTCTTGAGTACCAAATTAGCACTTTAGAATGCTTTTGTAAAGCATAGGTGACAGTATATGTTTGCCATCACGGTTAATGAAAAAATAGAATATATGCCGCTTAAAATTATTTCAAACTGTAATAATAATTTCCAATGAATGATTTTGGCAGTAGTTTTGATCAATTAAATGCATCCTTGGTGAAAGAAAGCATTCATTTCTTTCAAGAACAAAAATGTCTTAGGGTTCTAAAAAAGGAAGCGTATAATTATAATATAATTTTCATAAAGTAAATTAACGTATTTGTAGTTTTTAGCAAACTACATATTTGCTCTTCCTAACCCTCGCCACAGATGACAAACAGGTAATATTTTTCCTGTATTTTGCCAAATGCAAAAATATATGTGAAGCCTCACTTTTATCAGTACATAGTAAAGGCTCAAGAAAAGATTAAATATTTAAATATATCAAAATATATCCAAAGCACAACATTTCCATTCATAATCATGTAATTTAACTGTATGGTATTCTGTCGTTTTTATACACTCATAAGTTGTGTTTTGTGCATACCTACAAACTTATCGTAGTGGATTTCACCCCTTTTTCTCCTTGTTGAACGCAGTTGACTCGCATGCTGAACTGAACGAACAACATCAGTGTTTCTCCTAGGATTTTTTTTCAGCAGCAGCCCTGTTATGCGCACATCCACAAGCCCGCACCGCCGGACCCGTATTAATGCGCATCAGTGAAGGTTACAGGTTATAATTACAAGTGAACAGATTTTACATAAATGGAAAACTGATTGCTTGGTCCATTATAATTATTAATATTTTCCATAGTTCTTCCATAATATCCATAGATTTAAAATGATATTTGAAATAAGAACATGGTAACTGTTGGTAAAACTATGCATGGCTGTTTTCAAGTTATCATCCTCATATTTGAAATAAAAAAATTTCAGTCTTGTGGCTTTAGCTCCATTGTGTTTCTATGAAAGAAAGTCAGTCTCGTATATTATGTTATATAAATATGTTATGAAAATAATGTATCACTTTACAAAATGTTTTAGCTTTTCTAACTAGTTTTCTTCTGGACTTGTATTAATTCTGACTTTTGGGCAACAAACGTTAATGTGTCGTCTTTCAAAAAAAAAGAGTGATGAACTACAGCCCTTACATTTTGAGTTAGTATTTTTAGGCATGTGGGCACAACAAGGGGCCACAGGTTAACTGGATAAACAATTATAAAAGAGTGATTAAGGAAGTGATTCATGGAGAAACCTTAGCTTATGAAAAGTGTGTGATTTGTGTATTTATCCCCTCGTGGCTTGCCGTAGAACACATATACCCTATGCAGCTATTAGTGTGTTAAGAAATTACTTTTTGTAAAAACAGATTTGCTTCCTGAATTAATTAGTCATTTTTGTTTTGAAAAACTTTTGGGGACAGAATCATATGGATTATAATCCGCATTTGTGAAAATAGCAGATGAAGACGTTCGGATCAGCTTGACATCTTGTCAGTTCTTCAGTAAAAGAAGCAGCTCATTGGTCAATTGAGGAGAGCACAAGACCCCGCCTATGTGATAGAATGATTTATTTAGGTTGGATTCCTTTTTCTGTTGCTGGAACCATTAACTCAGCAGGGAGTCCTGACGGTCAAGTAATAATGACCTCCCGCTGGCAGACGCTTATGCGCACTTCATCTCAGATTGGTGGTGGCGTAGTGGGCTAAAGTACATAACTGTTAATCAGAAGGTTGCTGGTTCAATCCCCACGGCCACCACCATTGTGTCATTGAGCAAGGCACTTAACTCCAGGTTGCTCTGGGGGGATTGTCCCTGTAATAAGTGCACTGTAAGTCACTTTGGATATAAGCATCTGCCAGATGCATAAATGTAAATGTCTCCCTCTGCCTGGCTGGTGATTATGTTAATGAAGCTCACATCTGAAACTCACTTAAAAAATCGGCTAATGTTACACCAGCTTATGAACTCCGTTTCCGTGTTACTCTGGTCTTTGCTGATGGTCATTTCTTTTAGTATGGTGCTGTGGCATTCAGTTCCCATAGCATTAGCTACTGACACAGCGTAAAAGATACCTTTCCCTTCAGCAGAAAATATAACGAAGATTGATCCTACGGACTCCACTATACGCTTATGGTTTTATACATGCACATTTTCCCATAAAGTATAGAGATATAAATTGCATATGCATTCATCATTTTGTCTTTTTTTATTTCTATTTTTTTTCCAGGGTTTCTACAAAGGAGGGAAGTTTGTCTTCAGTTTTAAGGTAAACAGTAGTTTCAGTCACAGTAACATTCAAGCACCTTATCAACCAAAACCACAGCAAATCATGTTTACTAGGTAACCATTACATACATAATATTTTAATGTTAACACTTTAAATGCTAACACTTTATAGTAATGACTTACTTATACCTTCCTGATTTCTTCTATTTTTGATTATTATTACATACTAAATTGATTTAGATCTTCAAACGAGATACAAAATAAAACAAAGGCAACCTGAGTGTGATTAGGAGGAGGGCTTGGCTGGGAAGTGAGGATGCACGCCCGGCGCTGAGTTGCCCAATTAGCGGTATAGAGTTAAAGGAGAAACCGAGGATGCCGGAGAGAGAGCGAGAGAGAGAGAGAGAGAGAGAGCGAGAGAGAGAGCGAGAGAGAGAGAGAGAGAGAGACACACACAAACTGAGCTGTGTGTGTCAACGTGTTCTTATTTTTCAGGTCAATGTTTGTGTTAAATTAAAGTCTTGTTGAATGTGCATCCGGTTCCCGCTTCCTCCTTTCCTGGGTTTCGGCACAAGTGTAACACGGTTCGGTATAGGAGGAACCAGGAACCAGAAGCACATTCAGCAAGACTTTAATTTGACACATAACACATGTCTGCACACACAAAGCTCTGTGTGTTTTTCTCTCTCTCTCTCGCTGACGTGCATCCTCACGGCCTGGCCACGCCGTCTTCCTCATCACACAGAGTAAACAGAAAATACATTTTTTTTATTGAAGCAAAAAAGTTATCCAATACCTATATCACCCATGTGAAAAACTATCTACCCCCTTAAACCCAAAAGCTGGTTGTGCCTCCTTTAGCAGTAACAACTGCATTCAAACGCTTCCGATAACTGGAGATCAGTCTTTTACAATGCTGTGGTGGAATTTTGGTCCCCCCTTCTTTGCAGAACTCTCCACAATGGAGAGTTTTCAGGCATGAACTACCACAGCATCTCAATTGGGTTCAAGTCAGGATTTTGACTAAGCCACTCCAAAACTTAAATTTAGCTTCTTTTGAGCCATTATGAGGTGGACTTACTCCTATGCTTTGGATCATTGTCTTGCTGCATAATCCAGTTGTGCTTGAGCTTCAACTCACAGACTGATGACCGGATGTTTTTTTTTTGGATTTTCTGGTAGAGAAAAGAATTCATGTTTCCCTCAATTATTGCAAGTCGCCCTGAAGCAGCAAAGCATCCCCACACCATCACACTACCAGTACCATGCTTGACCGTAGGTATGATGATCTTTTTGTGTAAGTCTGTGTTTGATTTATGCCGATGTAACAGGATCTCAGTCTTTCAAACAGTTCCCCTTTCGACTCCAAATAACATTCTCCCAAAATGTTTGAGGATCTTCAAGGTGTGATTTGGCAAAATTCAGATGAGCCTTAATGTTCTTCTGGGTTAGCAGTGGTTTTCGCCTTGCCACTCTTCCATGGGTGCCATTTTTGGCCAGTGTTGTGAACAGTGACCTTTATTGATGCAAGGGAGGCCTGGATTTTCTTGGATGTTGTCCTTGGCTTTTTTGTGACTTCCTGGATGAGTTGTCTCTCTGCTCTTGGAGGAATTTTTGAAGGTCGGCCACTTCTGGGAAGGTTCATTACTGTGCCGAGTTTTCTCCATTTGGAGATAATGGCTCTCACTGTGGTTCTTTGAAGTCCCAGAGCCTTTGAAATAGTGTTGTAACCCTTCTAAGACTAATGTATTCACCTTTATCCTCATCACTTCTGGAATTTTTTTCAACCTTGGCATAGTGTGTTACTGGGTAAGACCTTTTATCCAACTTCATGCTACTGAAAACGTTATATGTAGGTGTTGATTTGATTGAACAGGGCTGGCAGTAATCAAGCCTGGGTGTTTCTAGTCCAGCTGAACCCCATTATGAATGCAGTTTCATAGATTTGGGGATTTAGTAACTAAGGGGGCAAATACTTTTTCACACATGCCCAGGTGTTATTGGATAATTTTTAACTTCAATAAATAACATTACCATTTAAAAACTGTATTTTGTGTTTACTCAGATTGCCTTTGTTTTATGTTAGATTTTGTTTGAATTTTTAAAACAATTTATTATGAGATATACTCAAAAACAGAAGAAATCAGGATGGGGCAAATATTTTTCATAGTCTGTAGTTGCCTTTGAATTTAAAACTGGAATAGGAGAAAGTATTTTAACATCAAATGAATTCGACAGTTCACCTTTAAGTCACTTAAATGTTTTTACTGCATTATTCTAGTTTTAAAAGAAACCTAGAAAATAAGGTTTTTAGCCACTATAAAGAAATGGTAAGTAACTAGCACTAGTTGTCAGTTAACTTGTAGTTGATTTTAAAAGCATCTGAAGGTCAGATGTTGTTCTCTCTTCAGGTAGGACAGGGATACCCCCATGACCCTCCAAAAGTCAAATGTGAAACAATGGTCTATCACCCAAACATTGACCTGGAAGGAAACGTCTGTCTAAATATTTTGAGGTATTGTATGGACTGTTAAATCTTTTCTCATATTTCTCATAACTATCATATACCAAATGCCTGACACTAGTGCTTAACGTTAAGATTTTACAGGTACTTAGACAAGTAAAACTGATTGTGATAATGTTGTTGATTGTTATATTGAAAATTAAAATCTTATTAATCTAAAATTATATATTTTTGTTCTGATTTCATCACTTTCATATGGCATTGAAAGGTTGTAGAGTTTCTGTCATCTTGTGTTACATTCATATATCTGGAATTACGATAATGTGGAAAAGTGAATCTGGAGTGCGGTGTAAGAGACCCGGGTAGGGTTGCACCAGCTGTGAAGAACGTAAAGTTCACACTAAGGGCTTAGTAACTACTGGTAAATTTGTAACTAAGTCAGTGCTTAATTTGGTTGCACCACCTGCTCTTAAGGCAAAACTTAGGTAGAAGGCGGTAAGCTCTCCAAAAATTCATGCATAGTCGCATAATATGACGTTTACTTGTATTGTTTCAATAAGCAGCCTTCAAATTTGAACACCAAAGTGATAAAATGCAGTGCATTTTAGTTTTATTTTGTTACGGTTAATGTTCAAACCTTGTTTTCTCGCATAACTGTCAGCTGTTATAAATTATATCCCCATTTAAATATGATCCGTAATAAATTATACATATAATAAATTGTATATTCAGCCTATGTAAATAATATTATTCAGGATCTGTATCTAAAATTAGTATCGGGCAATATTTAAATACTAATACAACAGGCTGGAAAAATTGACATTTATTCATTTTAATATCTTATATATTTTGTATGTGGTGAAACTTTACACCAGGCGACGAACCCTGAAAACTGCACCGTTAGAAAGGTTTCATGATGAAGAGTATGTTTTAGTAAGAGTAAGTTAAAAGTTAGTTTTTTCTCTCTCTCATAAATGAAAACGAGTGTATATGACAACATCTTACTGTATGTCGAAAGGATTGATGCCTGTCATGCAAAACGAGCTCATTGATGACATAAAATATCAGTCTGCTTTTTGATTCCGACCATTACTCCTGGTCAGATTCTTCCGTAAATATTTAGTTCATATGTAGGGTTACGTTCTACCTAAGTTTTACCCTCTGGGGTCGACGGACGTGCCGGCGCATCCTGTTGGGTTTTTCGTCATTACATCGGAAACAACATAAAAGTAATTTTGGGGTATACAGATAATTGTAAGACATCATTAGAGCCTATAAAGTGTCTACTTTTATTTGTGTACACTCAGAATAACAACAAAACCTTGTGCTTTTGTAAAATAAAGAAAATAAAAAGGGTGTGATTTCAGCTACAAGTGGACAAATGTTTAGCATGTGTTATATGGCCTTATTTCAATGATTTAAAAATTGGGTTTATACAAACATGTACACACATGTTGCTCACATACTGTATTATTGTAGCCCAGTTTGTGCTGAATACAGTGTTATCAGAGTTTAGCCATTAATGTGTTTTTAAGCAACTGAAAAAAGTATAAATGTCAAGGCATGTCAAAACTTCTCCAGGGCACAAAACACCCTCAGATCCCAGTGGGTTAATGGTATAATGCTCGCATATTTAGTAATTGCGTAAATTGTGATTTAGTGCCTATTTACACCATAACTACGCTAAGTTGTAACTTATGTATAGCTGGTGCAACCGGCTCCTGGATCGCAAATTAAAAACCTAACTGATCTAAGTCATCACTATATAGTTTATGATTTGTCGCTTTAATGCATTTCCAGATTGTTACTGATTGATACTGGTAAATGTAGCACTGGCTATATACCAGAATGAGAAGTTGTAACATTACATGAAATGTTCAGGTTTGATGCTGTGTGAACAGAGTCATAACTAGTTGTCAACCAGTATATCGCCGAGGCTGATAAACCGGTAATATATTTTCTTGAGGGCGCAAAGAATCGCCAGCTTGCATATGAAGGTCTGAGACATGTAAACGACCAGTCACTGTTAATTTTGTTGTTACATGCCATTGTGTTACTACAATAATAGACACAGTGTCATTTAAATGGTCCGCATATCAGAGCAGCGGCATGATGTTAAAGTGCTCGCCTGTTTCATTCTCCCTCTCTCTCCTCAACAGTTAACACTATTGTCTAATGATAAAAAGGCAAATATCAATAAAACTAATATCATATACTGTTTGCAAATATGCGCATATTTCGTTTAAACAGATGTAATAAACCAACCTCACACTTCAGCAGATCTAGCATCCTGTGGAGCGCTCATTTATTTATATCAAATTTCTATTATATTCACCATCTGCAAATAACTAGTTTAAACAGATGTTATTCATGAACCTCATGAATATCCAGCATTTTCTTGCTTGCTGCTGCACTCACTGGATCAACACGAGTGCGTGAGTTCAACTTCAATGCTGCCTCTGGAGGCTGTATACAGAGGTGCTTTTCAAACTGTTCAGAGACCAGTTTCCTTAAGAGTTCCATTTAATTCAAAACCGCTGTCAGTTAAGCCATTAACTGATTAGGCAGCAAGGTAGCGATGCAGCCCAAGGTAAAAGTGCTTAACATGTATAAGTAAATGTCTTAATCACTATGCACTATATGTGCAATTGGTTTGATTCTGTATTTTTTGAGTAAATGTGATCGCTAACATGGATATGCCATCCATGGTTGCTGGACTACTGTATACTGTTATTTCCTTCCTAATATATTAACAATTTCTTCATGTGCAAACAAATTACAAAAATTTGATGACTAAACCGAAATCTGAAGAAATTGCTATCTACCGTTTAAAATACAATATTATTTTTTTGTTTTGTGTGAAATTGAAGTAAATATAGTTTATATATATTTATTTTTTTAGCAATTTTATGTTTGTTATTTACTATATTAAATTGTGTGATATATCGGCATTGTATCAGCCTATTAGCCACCCTGCTCTTTGGATATCGGCATTGTTCATTAAAAAACCAGTCGACCACTAATCATAACTCAACACAGACTTTGTTTATAAGCACTTTCAAAACTACAAAGTAGACCAAAGTGCTGTACAAAGATAAAAAAAAAGAATGCGGCTTCTAAACATGTCAGTAGTGGTGGAAGATCTACGATACAGTGGTAATTCATTCCAGTCTCTGAGCTGCGAAGGCACGATCACCCTAACACTTTCAGACTAGAGTGGAGAACAGTAAGGCGCAGCTGGTTAGGAAGAATGGAGCGACCTCTGGGGTTGGTTGTCTGATTAAGTCTGAGCTGTACCCTGGTGCAGCTCTATGCACAGCTTTTAAATACAAATAAAAGCATTTTGTATTGGATTCTGTATTTTATCAGTAGTCAGTGTAGTGAGGCTAGGACAGGTTAAATATTGTCCCTTTTTTATATTTGTTTAAAGGAGTAGTTCACCCAAAAATGAAAATTCTCTCATCTTTACTCACCCTCATGTCATCTGCGATGTGTATGACTTTTTCTTCTGCAGAACACAAATTAAGATTTTTAGAAGAATATTTCAGCTCTGTAGGTCCATAAATGGGTGCCAAAATTGACACCCCAAAATTATATAGGTTAGCATAAATGTAATCCATATGGGTGCAGTGGTTAAATAAATGTCTAAAAAAGCTATACGATAGGTGTGAGTGAGAAACAGATCAATATTTAAATACTTTTTTGCTAGAAATTCTCCTGCCTGTCCAGTAGGGGGGCGTATGTGAATGTGAATCACCAAAAACACAAGAAGAAGAAAGTGAAAGTTAAAGTGGAGATTGACTGAGCATGGAGGAGAATTTATAGTAAAAGTGTATTAAAATATTGATCTGTTTCTCAGTTGCTGCGCCAAAACAAGATTTTAAACTTTGTCAGTTATGAGCTGCTTTAAAGTAATAACTGTTTGATCGGAAAATTTAAAAAAGTGGATACATACACAATCGCGAGAGCTTCATAGATCATCTTCAGTGTGTCTGATATCAAAACAGACGAGAAGCATGAACACCTAAAGCTTCTTTAATACAGGTAATCCTCTAAAATAATGGATAATTCTCTCCCCATAAAATGTTTTGAATAATCATGTTGTCATTCTAACCTGATGCATCGCCATCTCAACTGTGTTATATCCCACATTAATTCGAATTTAACTTTTAACGACCTTAAACAACCAACTGTGACTTATTAATTTCAAGATTTAAAATATTTTAAAGATTCAAAAGTTAGTATTTCTAAAAGTTAAACCAGCATTGGACACACATTTTTGATAGTCTTTTCTATTCTTTATATAAAAATAGTCTTATCTAGTCTTAAAAAAAAAAAGTGTAGAATATTCTGAGAATGCCATGGATAACCAACCTTTTTTTTTTTCTTCTTTTCTAAAATTATAGGGCAAGGATTAAATAAAGGATAATAATAAATATACCCTATAATGTGTTTGTTTTTTGGTTATTTATTCATTTGATATAATTGAACATGGGTTTTTTTTATTTTTTATTCAATAATTTATTTAATTCAGAGAATGATGGCGATATGTTTCAAAAGTAGGCCTATGCTAATATAAATAATTTTATATACTGTAGATTTGGGCTAATTTTAGTGTTATAATAAAGCGCATTGTAGCTTTTCTCCTAGTATTGTGTATTCACATTTTCATTTAAATCATCTTCTGCACGTATGTTTGTGATACTTAAAAGCAAAAATAACTTTACAGTGGTGTGGTAGTTAAGCGCAAATTATTCATGGAGTGAATACAGAGCGAGGTTTCTTTTATCAGTGAGCGTGGAGCGAGCGGGGTGCTGGAAATGCACAAACCAGAGTGGAGCTGGAGCAGAGTGAATATAGAATATGCTTTTAGTATGGAGGGGAAATTGTTGCCACTCCACTCTCATAATCTGGATCTGAATGACTTGACAGCCGGAGTAATCTCAGTCGTTAAGTGTGTGTGTATGGCATCAGACGGTGCTCTTTACTCATCTCACTCGCATTAAAAACACTGATTCTATGATCCTCAAAATGCATCAAATAATGGAAAGAACATTATGAATGGATTTGGTGTGAACCGGCCTATAGTGATGTACAGTTTCTGAATGTTGAATATATGTTGATTTGAGTTAGAGATACATTGATGCATGGAGCATAATAATGCAGGTATTTTATATAATATTGATATATTGATTTAAAAAAAAAAAAATTGTATCCCTTTTTCTCCCAATTTGGAATGCCAATTCCCACTACTTAGTTGGTCCTCATGGTGGTGCGGTTGCTCACCTCAATCCGGGTGGTGGAATACAAGTCTCAGTTGCCTCCGCTTCTGAGAAAGTCAATCCGCGCATCTTATCACGTGGCTCGTCGTGCATGACACCGTGGAGACTCAGCACATGGAGGCTCATGCTACTCTCCGTGATCAACGCACAACTTGCCACGCGCCCCATTGAGAGCGAGAACCACTAATAGCTACCAAAAGGAGGTTACCCCATGTGACTCTACTCTCCCTAGCAACTGGGCCAATTTGGTTGCTTAGGAGACCTGGCTGGAGTCACTCAGCACACCCTGTATTCGAACTCGTGACTCCAGGGGTGGCAGTCAGCGTCAATACTCGCTGAGTTACCCAAGCCCCCCGATATAGTGATTATTGATCAGCACTCAATTTTATCAATATTTTTTTGAGGCATCGATATATTAACATTAGCTGACTATGCTTAATTTGTGTGCTTTTCAACACCGTAATAGCTTTTGAAAACCTCAAGGGTTTATACTGTAGAAGAGGCACAGTTGCATCACAATACACACAAAAGTTACGAAGGTTTTTCTACTTTGTACAATTTTATTTATTTATTTTTTTTTTTGCAGGTTAGTGTGTGAAACTCACGTAAATGTGCAAACTGAATGATTAGAAATGGCAACGTTTATTATGAAATGTATCTGTGTGTAGCATTAAAGTTTCATTCAAGCTATCAAACCACAAAAAGACATACTTGTAAATGTAAATGCATTTCAAGTGGTAGCTTGTAGTCGTCAGTCTGTCAGGGCTAACTCCTTTAATTTACCCTGCCACTCACACTTTACCAAAGCTGTGTTGAAAAATATGTTTGAAAAGACAAAGAATATTGTGCAACGAGTGGCCTTATTTATATGGACCCTATGATAGGTAAACTATGGTTACGGTAGTAAAACCATGATTATTTTTCACATGGGGAAGCTTGTTCAAGTATTTGTTACCAAATACAGTATTCTTACTGTGGATTTGGCAGTAGAACATAATTACTGAAGCGTACCGAAACTAAATTTTGGTCTTTTGATCTACCACTTCAGGTATTCCTCTATTAAGGTGTCTTTGACCATATGAACTGATTTTTATTTTTTTATTATTTTTATTTAGTTGAATATTTTTTAAATGATAAGAGAATGTGCATCAGTACCCCTATAATGCTTATGTGGGTCTACTATAACCCAATTTCTTTACTATGATATTCAATGCATTAAAAACTGGTAATACTCTTGCAATACATTTAACTGTTTTCACTCTCCCTTTGTTATGTAATTAATACCATATTTACGTTTATGTTTATGTTTTGCATGCATGTAGCAAGTTGTAAAGTGTGTTCATTTTGTGCTTACATATTTTGTGTTCCCGGTCAAAAATGATCGACCCACTAAGATTGTTTATAAATCTCTTATATTGCATATGAGAGATTGCATAGAGCAAGATGTTGCATTAGATCTTTTTATTAAAGTTTTTTTTTTGTTTTGTAATTATGACAGGTTTTATACTCCTTTTATTTATTTAAAAAATGCGGAAAACAAAAAAATTTATATAATGAATAATCAACTATTTGCTTGATCTGAACAAAATCTGTCATTTATAGCTTAAAAACGTTACAATGCATATAGCTGATCCTACCAATTCTTAATGTTTTAACATTTTCTGACAAAAAAGATCTGTTTCATTCTCATCAATTGCAAATTTGTTATCACAACAATTATATTCAGAGTTGCTATGTGTTATATATCGTTGGAAATGTCTCAATTTGTAGAATGCAATGAGCAAATTTGTTTCACTCAGAGGCACTCACTGCAGTGAGTATTAGTGTATGAAATGACCACTGACGCACATACATATAATAAACAGGAGTGTCTTTGTAACGTGTTTCCTTATTACATCCTTAGACATATATATATATATATATATATATATATAAAACAGAAAATAATATATCGGAACTTACAACAGACTGTCCTGATTCAAACGAGCCAAAACACAACATAATATGATGAGTAGATCTTGAAATATTCTTCAAAGAGTGTAAATATGGTACACTTTGGTTACACATTTTGTGTGTGTGTGCACATGTCTGAGGACATTGTGTGCAAACACACATCCACATATGTGCTCATCTAAATTGTTGTGGAGCATCCACTAAGATTTTAACCATCTTTAAACTTGTGTTTATGATGTTAAAGACAATTGTAAAGGTATTAATGGAAAGGAGCAGGCGAAAACCGGTTTGGCAATATAAACAACATTTAATTAAATAAAAAGAGACACTGGGTCTGCCGGTAAACACTCTCTCTCGCACCACTGTCCGCAGTCAGCCTTTATCTCTTTGTGTGGCTTGATTAGCCTGGTGTGTATAATCGGGACCCGGCCCCGCCCTCTGCCCTGTCACATTCCTCCCTCATTCTCTCAGGCCGGGGAGCCCCCGGCATGACGTACAACCCCCGTCTTTCCCTGGGGGAGGGCGTGCCTTACCTGAATCTGGGAGGGTACAGGGGGAGGGAAACTTAATGATTAAAATAGGGGGTACTTCCTGTAACTGTAATTGAGTTCCCTGAGAACAAAAAAAACACAAAAATATATAAGAGAGGGAAAAGGCCAACGTGGAGCGGCAGTGGGAGAGGGAGAGAGAGAGAGGGGAAAAAAAACCACTTACTCGCTGGTTCTCCGATACGCCGTAGTTTGGTCAAAGGCCCCTCCACCACCATCTAACGAATGACATCCACGCCTCCCCGGGCGGGTCGGAGGCAGTCCTCCGGCCACTGGCTGACGGAACGCCCTGCCTTGTTCTCGGAGAACAGAAGGGGCACCTCCCCGTTTGTGGTCGGTGGTCCTCTCTTAACCCCGCCGCGTTTAGCGGCTGGTAGCGCCCCTGACCACTCCAGGCGGTCGGCTAGGAGCCCCTTCTCCCCTCGTGGTCGGCGGCCTCTCCTCCAATTCCAGGCAGCCAGGTTCATCCGTCTCCTGGCAGATGGCCACGGCATCTCCATTAGGGTGGATGGTAGCGGCGAGAACTCCACTATAGCGTATCCCTCTTCCTTCCCAGATTTCGGCACCCGTGTAAAGCTATTAATGGAAAGGAGGTGGCGAGAACCGGCTTGACAATATAAACAACATTTAATTAAATAAAACTAACCCTAACACAAACACACACGGGGCAGCTGCCCGTAAACACGCGCTCTCTCTCTCTCTCTCTCTCGCACCACCGTCGCAGTCAGCCTTTATCCATCTCAGAGGCTTGATTAGCCTGATAAGGTGCTGGGTGTGTAGAATCACGTCCCGGCCCGCCCGCTGCCCTGTCACAACAATAAAGTGATTTTATTTTATTAAAGGTTTGGGATGCTCCTGAACACTTAATATTTCTGTATTTTGTAGTCTAATCTATTCATTTCCAGTGACCGTTCATTTTTGACCGGGAACAACACAAGCATAAGAAAGTGAAAATATACCAAGCAGCGATAACGGGACCAAGCACCATTGCTCCATTTCCACCTTGTGGCTTTCGGAAAACAATGCAAGGTGGACACATGCATTTGGCATTGGACATGATTCTAAACAATTTTGAAGCAATTTGGGGAAATATAATAGGACTATTTTAAAGTCTGTTGTAAGAGCCACACTTCCTGCTGCTGGGTGGTGGCGCTATGACCATGACCCAAAATAGTCACATCCATGTGATTAGCCCCCAAGACTAAACATACATGATCTAAATCACACATTGCCTACAGAAGATATGAGAAACTTCCTGTTAGAATTGGGGTACTCGAGTTTGGACTCGGACTTGAGTCCAAGTTATGGGTCCAATTTTAATTGTTGGACTTGTCACAGACTTTGAATGCATTTTTACTCGAGTCCATGGCATTCATGATGCAATGAAAAAAAATAAATAAATAACAAAACAGAAATCGATGAATACATCGCTTTCTGCATGAAGCTGTATTAGCCCCTGAAGTCATAGATGTAGCCAGAGTTGTTTCACTGTATTTAAGCAAATATACACACACATACGCATGTGCACAGGCACACTCATCAGTCAACCAATACACTTCTGTAGACTACTGTTTAACATCAACTACCAAGGTGGCTGACACGACGAAAACATAAATATGTGTATGTATCCAATGTAATGGAAACTAAACAAGGCAGTTTCACATGACACAAGACTTGACAACAGGTAAAATTGCGTGTGGTATTTGTGCAGCCAAGACGGTGCTCGCATTGCGGATTAATAGTGGTTAAAAACTTTAAATCAAGAACTTCATCTAATCAAGTCACCCACATCATGTCTCTCACAGTTTACTTTAAACAGCATATTGAAATAAAAATACATTAGAATAAAATAGTATTAATATTAGTATCAATTATTATTTTTAGATCTTTCTCCCATAATCTCTTGAGAGAAACCGAAGCTCCGTCCTCCAGACTCTGAATTAGCTGGGAGTAATACACTGATGCCTCATGACCTTTTCCAAAAGCAGATATCACCGCTCCCAGGGTATCTGCAGCTGTAGGGGGGTGTATGCCACTCCCAAAAATAGTACAGAGCAGGTGGCACAGCTGTAAATTCCAAAATGCTGAACTATATTTTCAAAGGATCTCAAAACTGAGCCAAATGTCTGAGACAGAATCATAATAATAAAACAAAATCTTGCTTAGCCCACCTTTGTCAATCGGCCTATGCATCTTACTGAAATGTAATCTGGGACGTTAAGCATTCCAAATGAAGGACTTCGCTATGCTATCGAATTGCTTGAAATAAGAGAGGGGGACATCTATATGGAGAGTTTGTAGCAAGTAGTTACATTTTGGAATACATCCATCCATCTTCAACCGCTTATCCGAAGTCGGGTCGCGGGGGCAGCTGCTCCAGCAGGGGGCCCCAAACTTCCCTATCCCGAGCCACATTAACCAGCTCTGACTGGGCGACCCCGAGGCGTTCCCA
Organism: Xyrauchen texanus; assembly: GCF_025860055.1. Taxonomy (NCBI): domain Eukaryota; kingdom Metazoa; phylum Chordata; class Actinopteri; order Cypriniformes; family Catostomidae; genus Xyrauchen; species Xyrauchen texanus. Next base: position 40,803,567 of record NC_068301.1, on the reverse strand, counting down.
GGCCAGTGTGGAGATGTAATCTCTCCACCTAGTCCTGGGTCTTCCCCGAGGCCTCCTCCCAGCTGGACGTGCCTGAAACACCTCCCTAGGGAGGCGGCCAGGGTGCATGCTTACCAGATGCCCAAACCACCTCAACTGACTGGTTTACTGATTTTGGAATACAATTTATTTTAAATTAACTAACTAAATCACACAAATTTGCTACCCAAATACTTAATGCTCTGTTTGGGCCACTGGATGCTGAAAAGCCTTTACCGGGCAGTATGTTAATACTGGTCAGTATGCAAAGCTTCGGATTTAGGCCAATTAAATCTGTATCTTTAGGAAAGGCATACATCTGGAGTGGTCGGAGATGAATTATAAAATATCAGCTTGAAGTAAAAACTTATTCACCACACCTCCCGCCAACACCCCTGGAAAATCGTCATCCTTTCTTATCGCGGGTGCTAATGGTTCCAGGGCAAGACAGAACAATAGAGGGAAAGTGGTCAACCCTGCCGGGTGCCCCTATCTTGAGTAAAATAATCTGAAATTAATCCATTTGTTTTTACTACCGCTACCAGGTGTCTATAAAGTAACTTAATTCATCCAATAAAAGTATTCCCGAACCCATACATTTCCAAAATCTTAAGATAATTCCATTCTACATATCAAACGGCTTTTCAGTGTCAAGTGAGTTGGCCACGACAGTAGTCTTATCATTCGCCACTGACCATATGATATTGATGAAATGCCTACTGTTATTAGAAGAGCTATGGCCCCGAATAAACCCCACCTGATCTATATGTATAAGAGATGTCATAACTTTACTTAATCGGTTAGCCAAATTTATTTAAATATTTTAACATCTAGCTGAATCAGGGAAATTGGATGGTAACACTTACACTCTTTGATCTTTTTACGAATCAGACTGATCCGTCTTGTGTCATGGTTTGCGGAAGCTTTCCATACTTAAATGATTCTGTATAAACTTCTAGCAAAAGTGGAGCCACTTCTGTAGCATAAGATCTAAAAAATTCAGCAGCAAAGCCATCTGGCCACAGAGCCTTGCCTCTAGGCAAGGCCTTAAATACCTCAACAAGCTCCTCCAAGGTTATCTCCGAATCAAGAAAATTGTTTTGCTCAGCCATCAGTTTAGGAAGTTCTAATAGTTCCATAAAATGTCTAATATCTTCTTCAGCAGACAATGATGTGGAACTATAAAGATCAAGATAGAATTCTTTAAAAGCATTATTAATATCAGTGGCCAAGGTAAATGTTTCACCACTAGCAGATTTCACTGAGGGAATAGTAGAACAAGACTCTTTGTTTTACATATCTAGCTAGAGGTTTTCCTCCTTTAACTCTGACTCAAAGTATGAGTGTCTTACCCTGAATAGCCAAACCTCCACCTTCCGTGACCACCGAATAGTATTATATCTCATATATCAGTGGTTCTCAACCCGGACACTCTCCCGGGGGGGGGCGCGCGAGTAGGCTACGATGGAAGGGAAAAAAAACTGGGAAAAAAAAAATTTTGGCCACATTTTTTTTATCACTAAACTACTGTCATAAAAAGTTATAGTTTTGTATATACATAAAAAGGCACCTCGAAACAAAGCATGCTGGCATTAAAAATAAACCAGCTGAATATTTTAAAAGAAAGCTTGATGGCCTCCATCAGCAACAGGCAACCATTTCAGTGCACAGCACTGTGTCTAAACAGTGTTTGGAGGCATCGTATGTAGTGGCCAAAAGGATCGGTAAACTGGGTGAACCACATACAATCGCCGAGACTCTCATTTTGCCGGCAGCGCAAGACATGTGCAGAATAATGATAGGCGATAGTGCAGCAGCCAAACTCGGTGCAGTACCACTGTCCAATTACACAGTCGCTAGGAGAATTGTAGACATGTCCAATGATATCGGAGAGCAATAGAGTTCGTAAAAAAGAGTCCTTACTACGCGCTGCAGCTGGACGAATCCACTGATATTGCTGGGCAGGCACAGCTCCTCACCTATGTCAGGTATCTGCGGGACAAGGCGATTGAGGAGGATGTCCTGTTTTGCCGGCCTCTTCAGTCGCACACTACAGGAGAAGCCATTTTCAATGTCCTTGATATTATTATCCGTGAAAATGGTTTGGCTTGGGACTGATGCGTTGGCCTATGCACGGATGGTGCGCAGGCAATGACGGGGCGTGAGCGTGGCCTAGCTGCTCGCGTTCAGCAAGTAGCTCCACTTGTGAAATGGACACATTGCATGGTCCATCGCGAAGCATTAGCTGCTAAAAAAATGCTGGTTCTCTTTGACTCCATGCTGAACCAATCCGTGAAAATAATAAATCTCATCAAATCACGGCCTCATCAAATCACGGGTCTTTGCAAGGCCGCGAAACTCATATTTTGCTCCTTGCAGACAAAGTGCACGCCTTCACACAAAAACTAGACCTCTGGCATGGCCGCATCAGTCGAGGGAACTGCAACATGTTCCCCAGCCTTGCAGACTTTATCACTGATGCAGGCACGTCCTCCCTATTTCAATCAGCGTCTGAGCACCTGTCAGCAATGAGAATTATTTGCTACATACTTTAAAGAGAATTATCGCTCTTTTGCGTGGGTTCGAGATCCGTTTGTGTGCACAGCAAACGAGCTATCAATTGATATGCAGGAACAGCTTATTGAGCTGAAGAGTGACAGTAGACTGAAGGAACTCTTTAGCTCCTGCCCTCTTTCGTCATTCTGGGCAGCATTGATGCAGGAATACCCTGAACTCTGTGACGTCTCCTTGAAGATTCTCCTTCCTTTCGCGTCGACATATTTGTGTGAGGCAGGATTCTCAAAAATGACCGCACTCAAAACGAAATACCGCAATCGTGCACAAATCGAGGATGATTTGAGGCTATGTTTATCAAACATTGAGCCAAGAATTGAGGATCTTTGCAAGGCAAAGCAGGCTCAGGTCTCACATTAACATCACAAACGGTACCTACCAGCAAGCTTCTGTAAAAAATGCAGATGATGCCTACTATTAGGCCTAGTAATAATAAAGCATAAATTAATATCAGAGGTCTGGTGCCAATTCCCAATTATAGCAATAGCCTAGTAATGATAATAGGCCTACTGATGATGATGATAATAATAATAATAATAACAACAATAAAGCATGTAACCTCATTTAATTATATAGCAATAGCCTAGTAATGATGATAGGCCTACTACTACTCATAATAATAATAATAATAATGCCTGCAAGCTCACATTAGAAGTCTGGTGCTACTGCCAATTATTATAATAATAATAATAACAACAATAAAGCATGGGGTGGGGCGGGGGGCACTGGGGCCCCAACTGCAATGAACCAGCTTTGGGGGGGCCCAGCTTGCAAAAGGTTGAGATCCCCTGTCATATATTATATAATATAACTATATATTAAATTTAAATCGGTTCAATTCTCTGAGGCCTTAAGGCGACATTCAGTGCTTCAGCACTGCCTCGCCACTTTTAATATTCCCTTCCAATTCCACGAGTTCTTGTGCTTTGGATTTTTTGATGAAAGCGGCATACTGTATAATCCGGCCCCTAAGAACTGCCTTAAGTGCCTCTCAAACTGCGCCCACAGAGGATACTGAGGACCAGTTGGTCTCCATATCTATTCCAGAGTAAATCTTATGGACTGATGATTGCACACTTTTGCGTCACTATGATCAAGGACTGAGTCCATCCAAAAAAATTCTCCACCTAATATTATATCATGAGGGTTGCCAGCGGGTTGCCACATCCCTTCAAGATCTATAAAAATCCTGATCATCGATGTTAAGTACAAAAATATAAGCTAAAATAAGACTTTGTCCCTGAATTTCAGCTAAAACAATAATGACACTTCCTAATTTATATTTACTCTTGAGACATTTGAATTGTAGATTTTTACTTATCTGTGTAATGACTCCCCTTACTCGAGCCAGCAATATAAAAAAATGCCCACCCCATATCGTTCCAAAATGTTCAGCTTCCCGCAGAGAAAGGTGCATATCTTGAAGTAACACTATATCAGATTTCTTACGCTTAAGAGAAATAACCTACCTTCCTTTTTATGGAGTGCCCCAACCCTTTCACATTCCACGTGGAGAGAGACAATCCACTCATTAACATTTGACATATAAGAAAAAATAGATTGTGTGTCAGACAAGATTGTAAAGACAACATTCCAACATTAGAGCAACAATCAAACCCTGAACATCCCTTAGAACCAAAAAAACCAAAAACAAATCAGAAAACTCTGCGCAAGACAGCGCCAACTGGCATCCACCCCTCCAAACTCAAACAGTCCATGCACACCTACGAATGCCCCCGTGACAACCTTGCCATCGAATTGCTCAAGTCCAGTGTTTCTATACACATTTTGTTAGACAGAATTACACAGCAAAAGATGACCTATAAAACAAACTCTAGCCAATATGCAGAATAAACACAGAGTAGATTCATCCACAAACGGTACCAAAGGTGTGTTGCTCTACAAAATAAACTCCAGCTGGTAGGCGGAACCAGCACATAAAGAGTGTGCAGAATCTTCAAATAGTCAAGTTAATGTTCAGTGAGCCGGATCACTCAGCTGCAATGTGAGTACCACAAAATGACTTACTCCATTGACTTTATGAAGGACATCGCTTGATGTCGACATGTCAATATTTTACGGCCATCCTTATCATCTATTCTCAATTTGGCTGGGAATATCAGTGCAAAAGCAACCTTCCATTGATATAAAAGTTTCTTGCATTCCTTGAATCGATCACGTTTCACTCTTGTCGAGTTTGCAAAGTCTGGGAAAAAGAAAATGCTGTGGTTCTTCCAAGAAAGCATTCCTTTACTCCTCGCCTCATGTAACACAAGATCTATATTGGATAGGGCTGGGATGACGTCGACGCAAAAAATACGTCGACGCAAAATATGCGCGTCGTTTCGTCGGACCCAAAACAAAGATGGCGCCGCCGGCGAGTAGTAGAAACACGAGTGGCTCCTCAGACTATCAGAAGTGCAAGGCGGCATGCACTCGTTCCTCTAAAGTATGGGAATTCTTTAATTTAAAAGGAAACAATTCCGTGATATGTCGTCTTTACAAAATGGAGATGGCCTTCCATTCTAGCACCACGGCAGTGCACCAGCACCTTAAGAGGCGCCACCTGGTTGCAGCTGCAGATGACAGAGCACCGTACGTTTTTTTCAACTCCCCACTTTGCACTCGATGTTGGAGTAGGCTATAATACGTTGTCGACACCTAAAGTTTTCGCTTATAGCTATTAATAATGCGCTTATAGCTATGAATGTCGTGAAAAATACATAGAGGACACTGACAACGTGCTGACAGACAGGACCAAGCAGGTAACATTTAATAAAGTCTCAACTTTCAAATTTGGTCATTCAAAGAAAATTAAACCATAAATAGCCCTACTATTTTGTGGCTCTTTAATGTGTCGTGACAGATTGCCTCAGTTAAATCTGCTTGTGAACCGATCATCTTTTCCTTGGTTAATTTATAGCATCAAATAGGCTAAACAGGACTGTTGTTTTAACCGCAGAAAGACGTCAGTACAGTAGCCTACAATCCATTATTCAAATTCAAATCCACCGACGTTAATCTTCTCTCTCCTGACTACTTTGTCGGACAAAAATGGCATATTATGATTGATTGATCAGATCGCCAGTCAATCAAACTCCCGGCAAATGTTTTTATTTTTTTTTTACATTTTATACACCCCCACCCCCGATGAAACCGGTATTACCGGTGTTGTCACAAGTCGATTAATCGAAATTGAATTGGACTGAAAAAATGAATCGTTAGATTAATCGATGCATCGAAAAAAATAATCGCTAGATTAATCGTTTAAAAAATAATCGTTTATCCCAGCCCTAATATTGGATGATCTCAGTAATTTCTCCCTCTGCGGATTGCTGTGCCGGAAACCTTTGTGCTCGCTCAATTTCCAGCTTATGGCCTGCAATGTCAAGCAGACTCTGAAAGAGCCCATCCAGGAATTCCACAATATCCCGTCCCTCCACTCCCTCTGGGACTTCCACGATGCGGGTGTTATTCTGCTGCCTACAGTTTTCCATGTCCTCAACTTCTCCCAGACACGCTCTTGGTCGCTAGTGGATTAGAAGATAATTCCTTCTCCGACGACTCCAGATAATCGATCTGTTTCTTGACATCCCCCACTCTTGTGACCACATCAGCAGATCAATGGCAGTGATCGATCGACGTATCACAGCAAGATCCTCCAAGTCAGCAATGACCTTTGTCAGCATTGCCGACATGTTCAACATCTCTCACCGCATTTCCCGCATCTCTCCGACCAAATAGTCTCCCTGGTCCCTTAGGGGTGTCATCTTGAGCACATAAGGGTTTTCTAATGTCTCCAGAGCCCGTGGATATTGATTTCTTTGAAATATTGCCCTCCTAAAACAGTTATGGAGCAGAGTATATAGAATCTCACGAATCTAACTTTTTAAATAGTCACGGGAAGCGTTATTGCTAAAGCAGACAGCAACTCAAAACCGATAAACAGCACCTATTTATTATTGATTGACTATTTTCAAAGTATTGACGAGCTGCTTAAAACACATTCTTTTACAGCCTTTGTCCACCATTCATAACATTCAACCATGCAGAATAAAATAATAGGATATTTGGGGCAGTGAAATGTTTTGTTTATAATTTAATTATAGACTATAAAATAAATGTATTATTCGATGACAGAGTTTGTGTATGAAGCTAAACTTAATTTTACGAGATTAATTTTGTTGGTTATGACATATTTAACTTATATATATATATATATATATAAAATGTATATGTGTATATATACACATATTGTAAACCATCGGGTAACTTATGCACATCTTTTTTTAGCCTATATCTTTGGCACTTTTGATAGACAATTCTATTAAATTTATGACTCCAAATTATTATTCTCCATGTTTTTGCTGTTAAAGAACAGCTCAGTGAAATTTCCTTAAGTTGGTATTTAATGATGTCCAACTGATTGCAGAACAACATTGCTGCTGCTCATTCAAATATTTGTAATCATCTATGGTAGCTGCTGTGAGACGCACATGGAGGCAACAGGGATTTAGGTACACGAACATCATGGAGAACTGCCCCTGCATTGTGCGGTTTCCCTCAAATTAACTAGAAAATCATGTCCTGACGACATGGCCCTAATATTATCAGTGGGCTTTTCCAGTGTTTTTGGATGCAGCATTTGCAGTCACATCTCAGAGACTGCTAATTACTACTGTGTTGACTCATTTTTATGTGCTGTATTTTCCCAAATTAGTCGGCAGATAGAGAAAAATATTCAGAAAGAAATCTCAGTATAGACTATTATTTCTTTAGATAGGGATCATTTTAAATAAAATTAAATTAAATTGAATTGACAAATTGAAAATGAAGTAAAAATAAAAACTAAATTAAAATTTGAAACATAGTTACCTTTGTTTGGTTGTAATGACTAACACAGCTTTCACTTTAGTCTATGCTTGAGTGGAGGAGAAAAAGCAACAAATAATTTAAATGTCAACAGAACACAATAAGAATTGTTGAAGGACAGGTTTGTCTTCATACACCTATAGCAAATGCTTTCATTCTGAAACCACTTAGAAGTCTGTTCAGCAGGATACTAATTATACAATGTTTATATGAAATGCAACAGAGGTTTTTTTGTTTCATTTATATTGACAAACTGTTTTTCTTTTGTGAAGTTTAAAATAAGCTTAAAATATTGATGTTGAGTTTACAGTTACAATTTTAATTCAGATTCATGAACAGATAAATTCGGCTCTGATTCTGCCTGATATGGACTCGGTCTTGAGTCCGACTCGGCCCCTTTTGGACTCTGACTCAACTCTGACTCGATTGTTTAAATGAAGGTAGATTCGAATCAACGCTATTTCCTGTTTCCCATTTGTCACCATTAATTTAGTGTCTCGCCATGGCAACACTGTTCGATATATAAAAATCTGTTCAAAATTTAGCAACTTCATTGTTTTGGCATAATATTGGCAAATTCTAAATGTGGTGACAGTCTTGCGAATCCTCTAGTTGGAGTATTTCAAAGTTCAGAGACTGCAATATTCAAACAGAGCCCCCTTACATGCCTATTTTAATCGGCCCATAGCCGATTACTCTGTTTATGCAAGAGTTTTCATGCATGTCAAGTACCCCAAAATTACAGAAAACCTTGAAATAATGATAAATATAGCTGCAAGCAGCGATGATGGGCTCAAGCACTACGTCGCCATTGCAACCTGGTGGCTCAAGGAAAACAAAGCATGGTGGGTGCATGCATTTGAGAAGTTAAGTATAAGAGGACTATTTCAAAGTCACATAAATTGTCACATTTCCTGTTGTCAGTTGACCGTGACCAACAATAGCTGCATCAATGTGATCAGCCCCATGACCAAACATACAACTTTGATCTAAATCACTCAATGCACACAGAAGATATTAGACACGTTCTGATTCCCTTTTTTATGCCATAAATGTATTGCCGTGTCATGGCGACACCTCATCGATATATCAAAAATCCGTTCACAATTTATCGTCATCAATGGGATCATGTTGATCAAATTTGGTGAGAATCGCATTATTTCTATAGGAGGAGTATTTAAAAGTTCAGAGCCTGTGATTGTCAAAAAATCCATATTAAATCAAAAATGGCCAGCTTCCTGTTGGGCACAGCTAATGACTGTAATATGGAAAGTTGTCCGGGTGACTCCCATGTTTTGGCTTTTGCCTTCACTTAATGGCCAACAACTAATGTGTGCCAAATGTCATTACATTTTAAGCATATTAAGAGCCTCAAAACACTCAAATATACAAATAAAAGAATAATAAAGTTTGATGGAAAAACTGTTTAATTTATCAAAAATCCTTTCTCATAATTACATCAGCGATGTCGACATTATTCTGACCAAGTTTCATGTGATTTGGATAAATATAAGAGGATTTTTTTCAAAGCCTTTTGTAACTGCCACACTTCCTGCTACCGGTTGGTGATGCTATGACAAAAACAGACAATAACTACATCCATGCGATCAGCCCCCATGAACAAATAGACAGCACCAATGTGTTTTATTTCACACAATTCCGATTTCCCATTTTTTCCATTAATGTATTGCCTCGCCATGGCAACACCGTTTGATATATCAAAAATCTGTTCACAATTTAGCGTGTTCATTGTCTTGGCATAATATTTTCTAAATGTGGTGAGTCACATGAATCCCCCAGGAGGAGTATTCAAAAATGTATTTTTTTTTAAATACACATTCAATCCAAAATGACTGACTTTCTGTTGGGCGAGCTAATGACTGTAATATGGAAAGTTGTCCGGCTTGATGAGATCAATATATGTAAGTTTGGTGACCATAGAATCTACAGAGCCCCCGGCCATGCCCATGTGTTAACCTTTGCCCTGGCCAAATGGCCAACATCTCTGATGTGTTTGGCAACTAATCAAGGAATTTCTCTTTTCCGGTTGTCACAATGTAATCAGTTATGTTGCCACTATGAAGGTCATCAAATTGCGGTGCTGTTAGGAAATGGCCACGTAATTTGGCTAGCTGGGATTACAAAATGACTGAATTTGTTGCTGCTTTTCTCAAATTTTACAATGCAATTTGCTGCATCATCATAGTATATATCAGTAATCGTGTTAATTACATTGTAAATGCAATTCCATGTAAATATTTTAGTGCATAATAACGGAATATGCAGTTAGCAACCAAAAAAAAAAAATGCACACAAAAATACTATACATTTAGTTGAACCTGTGGGTATTGGAAGACCCTTAATTATTTTTGTATTAAAAATGTCTGCCTCAGAGAATGCAAAAAACGTCTCTAAGTTTAAAATATACGTACATTAAGTCTGTAGACTAAAAGCACAAATGAGGATTCAGTACCTAGGCCTGTTGCTATTATTACATTGTCTGATATTTAAATCTGGTGTATGGCCATATACGAACAAATACAATTAATGTTCATATATTTGAATTCTACAAGTTTAAAAAATTTTTTTTACATATTTGAACATGGTAATTTTTGTCATATTCTTATATTCTGAATATTGCATATATCTACTGTATATAATTGATAATTTTTATACCAGTAAAAGTATTTATGAACATTTACTTTCAGCATACAAGTGTTCAGAATATATTGCCATTTTTAAATTCGTAGTATTTATAGCACTTCAAATTCTAATCACATTTTATTACACAACTAATGGGGATAGAAAAAGAATTATGCACAATAATAGAATAAGTGAATGTTAGGGATTCTTTGTATAAACGCAGGTTTTGTGTCTCATTCACAGCACGCGTAGTGAAGATTAAACTCTAGCTGTGATATATGTGTGCTTCTGCACCACAAAAGTTTAGAAAGATTTCATTAGTGAACGCACAACGTGAAGTAGAAGCTACACTGTTACTATGGAGATGATAGATGCTGTGCATTTGGATATGTTGTGACTGCTTCAGGCTTTTTACGAATTTGTTAGCCTCCGTCAAACATAAAGGAAAGTGATAGGATTCCCTCAGATTTAATCATTTGTTTTTTAATGAGATTTGTTGAATTCACAAGATCGCAAAATCGGTCATGTCTAGAAGGGATCCCTCTTTCGTCAACTTCTCGCTCACGTGCAGTCTGTTATATATGTCTAAGAATGTGTAACTTTTTTCCTCAGTTAACTGTGTTTATCAAAAGAATGACAAAGATAAAGATCAGTTTAAGATGGCTAGCAAAATAACAACATGCAAATGATGCATGGCATTTTAAATCACACAGCAACAAAGAGCGCTTGTAGAAGATTATTTTAAACGGTCTGCTTGGATCATTCTTGATAATCAATTCAAGTTCTAAATGAAATATTTAACAATAAATTTGATAACTTCATTTCTATGTGTGCTATTGTCGGTCAAGAGATATTGTAAGTCTGTGGAGTACATCAATCAGCTCCGGTAAAAGGAGTCTCACTGGGCGGTCTAGTGGTAATTAATTCACCCATTGCGTAAGAGGTTAAAGGTTCTAATCCGCCCATATGAAAATTTTGTTTTTCATTTACAAAGATTGCATCTGCACCTCATTGGATATATATCATGAGTGGGGACACATTTGTTTGTATTTTTTATGGGATTCGACTGGAAAAGAGTGCAAACTGCAGAACTTGCAGCAATGAGGACAGCTCACCGCCCATTTTCTATTCCTCAAGTACATCAATGTGGCACATGTTGCTATCTTCTTAATACTTTATCATTAACGCTTATGTTGTTTAAAATTAAAAGCAGTTAATGAGCATGCCCTTCATATTGTTAGCCATATTAAATGTATTTTAAATTTATCTGTCATTCTTTTGATAAACATAATTAACTGATGAAAGTAGTTACACAAAATTAGACTATACATAATGTACGAAAGAGGGATCCCTTCTCGACATGATCCAAAAATCCTGGAGGGACTGGGAAGTGGTATTTTGGGAATCATACAACAATGGAGCTTGGCTGCCCTCTGTTGGACATTTCAGGTACTGCGTCTGAACAAGTTAATTGACACTCAGAACGGGGTTAGACATATTGCTTTGATTTTCTAGTATTTTTACTTTTCAGTTAATATATTTATTTTATTTTATTTATATAAAAAATACAAAGTTTGTACAGTACATTTTCATTACATTAAACCTAGACTTCTATAGCTTTTTATTTCACTTTAAAAACGGCTTTCACTTGCACAATAAATTGCCATGGCAACAGTATTTAAGATATCAAATATCCTTTTACAATTTTGCATCAGCAGTGTCTTGACATTATTCTAAAGAATTTTGAAGCAATTCATATAAACACAAGAAGGCTATTTCAAAGTCTGATAAGAATGCCTTCCATGACCGTGACCCAGTATAGCCGCATAAATGTGATCAGCCCCCATTACCAAACATACAGCTGAATTTTCATAAAAATCATACAATGCACACAGAAGTGATTCCTGTTTCACATTTGTGCCCTTAATTTATTGCATCACCATGGCAACACAATTCAATATATCATAAATACGTTTGCAATTTAGCATCTTCAATGTTTTGACATAATATTGCCTAAGTTTGGTGGCAGTCACATGAATCCCATAGAAGAAATATTCAAAAGTTCACGGCTTGAAATTTTCAAAAAAAATACATATTCAAAAATAGCATACTGTTAAAAGTGCCACACTTCCTTCCACCAGTTGGTGGCACTACGAACGTGACCCACAATAACCACATCAATGTGATCAGCCTGCAAGAACAAACATTTGGCTCAGTTTTGATGTAAATCACACCATGCATGATAAAAGCGTCTGCCAAATGCATAAATGTAAATGATATATAAAAAAAATTTGTAATTTAGCATCGTCAATGTCTTGGCATCCAAAATTGCCAACATCTTGTTGGGCGGAGCTTATGACTGTCAGCGCGTAAGTTGCCTGGCTTGATGAGATCTATGTGTGTACATACTTTGGTTACAGTAGCTCAAAAGAGATGTGCTACAGAGCCGCCCGAACACGTCCATCTTCTAGGTGACGGTACAGAGCACCCCTGCACGCCCTAATGGCCGACAACTCTGTGTGTGCAGACTTTAAAGAGTTTTCACACATGTTAAGTACCCCAAAAGTACCGAAAAACTGGAAAAGTATAATAATTATTATTATTATTATTTGAAGAACAATAGGGCTTCCGCACTTTCTGTGCTTAGACCCTAATAATAATAATCCTTAGAATAACAATAGGGCCTCTGCAATTTCAGTGCTTTGGCCCTTATAATAAAACTAAAAAGAAAAATAGGGTCTCCGCACTTTCATTGCTTGGGCCCTAATAATAATAATCCTTAGAAGAACATTAGGGTCTCCACACGTACAGTGCTTGGGGCCTAAATATAGCTGCAAGCAGCAATGATGTGCCCAAGCACCATTTGTCCATTTCCACCCAGTGGCTAATGTAATATCTGATATAGGGCATATACACAATATAATTAATTTTTTTCAGGATTCTGTGATGAATAGAAAGTTCAAACCAACAGCTGGCACGTCCGTCGACCCCAGAGGGTTAAGAGAGAGGGAGAGATAAAGACAAAACACATGCTTTACTTACACAAACAATACAGCCGAGAAGGCAATCACAATGGGGGACATATTTCACTTTTCTATTTCCTGGAAAAGAGTGCAGGCTGCAGAAAAAAACTGCTGACACTTAACGACACTTATAACTGCCAAAAATAAATAAATTCAAAATACCACAACTGGATTGGTAATCAAAACATATACAGATCAGAAACTCCAACTCAAGAACTGGAGATGTTTAACACATGAAATGAGAAATATAGTTACACTTCAGTTAGCATTACGTGAGAAAACACTTAACCTGTTCCCCAATTTCTGATTAGGTGAGTATACATGAGAAATCTTTAGACATGTAACCAAACCATAATCCATACCAACAAAAGACAATAGTTTATTTAACCGTACCTGATATGAAGTGTGCGCTGCAAATGCGATAATTTTTGATAATCGTTTCTGTCCAGTCCACTTGTTTTAAATTTCAAATTGGAGCCTGTACTCTGTCGATTCTGGCACCCAACAACACAACAAGATGACATTTTAAGCTCCTTATGTAGCTGACTCTGTGCTTGTTTGTATTGACCACCTCCAGTTTTCCCTTTGATTTGCCTCCAGCTAACACCGTACGAAACAGGGATCCATTAGACAGGACACCAAAAATCTCTATTTATTTTGAGAATCATTCATGGAGCTTGGATGCCCTCTATTGGACATTTCATGTAATTGCCACTGTTTACATATACATAATATACAATAGTTATCTATTATTTTTACATTTCAGTTGATATTTTTATATTTTATTTATATAAAAATTAAGACATATGTTTTTTAACAATAAACTTTGAAAACCAGGCTTGCCAAATACCTCAATACATGTGAATATGCACAAAAAGGAATGATGAGATTTAATGCATTGCCATGGCAACATTATTTAAGATATCAAGAATCCCTTCAGAATTTAAAATCTGTAATGTCTTGACATTATGAATTTTTCTTTGTGAAGCAATTCAGGTTAACATATTATGGATATTTCAACGTCTGTTAGAAGTGACACACTTCCTTATGCCAGTTGGTGGCGCTACGACCGTGACCCACAATAATCACATCAGTAGGATCAGCCTGCAAGGACAAACATTTGGCTCAATTTTGATGTTTTAAATTTTCTGCACACAGAAAGTCATTTCCTTATTCAGTTTGTTGACGTTACTTTATCGCTTCGCCATGGCAACACTGTTCGATATATAAAAAATCCCTTCGCAATTTAACATTGTCAATGTCTTGGCATGATGTCACCCACATTTGGTACCTGTACCATTAAATCCTTGAGAGGAGTATATCAAATTCCTCAGCATGCATTTTTCAAACAATCCAAAATAGCCACCTTTTGGGCAGAGCTTATGACTGTCAGCACCGCACTTTCAGTGCTTGGGCCCTAATAAATCTAGCTGCAAGCAGCGTTGATGTGCCCAAGCACCATGGGTCCATTTTGACCTGGTGGCTTTCAGAACATGATGCATGATGAACACATGCATTTGGTCGAATAAACAAGAAAGACACCATGTCTAACCTTCTGTTGAGACATAATGGTTAACGACTTTGATATGTATGGCAAATGTAATAAATGTGTAATTATGGCAACCCTTGAACAGTCCAAAAAAGAAAATGTCATGTAAGAAATCAAAAATCTCCTTAACTTATTCACTTTGGCATTAGTCTGAGTAAATTTTATGTGACCGGGCTTAAAATAAGAGGGGTTGTTTTTTCAAAGTGTCACATCGATTGTTGCCAGCTGGAGGCCCCATGACCGTGACCCACCATAGCCACATTCAAGTCATAAGCCTGATTAAACATATGGCAGAGTGTTTCAAATCACCTGAATACTGTACACTACAACATGATGTAATTCTATCCATTGCCATGACAATACTATTTAAGATATCAAGAATCCCTTTGCAATTTTACATCAGCAGTGTCTTGACATTATTATAAAAACCGTCCAGGTCAAATTGACCAGAACACAACATAAGGGTTAAGTTTACATTGATAACCAGGGCTTGACCTTAACACCCACCCACGCCTGGTTTGCAGTCCAGCCATTACTTCTGTGACTTTGCTATGTCTCTATGTAACACATTTGCGTAATACCCGCTTAAGGGCAACTTTAAGCTGAAACTCTGTTATGGGGGCATTACATTTCCGACACTCTGCGGTTGACTAATCACAACAGACTGTGCCAGCTGACCAATCAGAGCAGACTGGGCTTTTTGGAAAGGGGGGCTTTAAAGAGACATGAGCTAAAACAGAGTATTTCAGGCAGAGGGTGAAAAGAGGTGCTGCAGCAGTGTTACAGTATGAGGAAAAATTATGTGTTTTTTGAACATTATATAATGTAAACCTATTCTAGTAGACCCGCAAAATAAAATTATGAACCTGTAATTGAGCATAATATGGGCTCTTTAAAGCATTAGGCTTGTGTCCTTCTGAGCTCTAATCATTCTTGTTCAAACAAAATCTCCAAAACAAATGCATGCAGTTATAGTCTCCAGTCAGTTTCATCACTTTTTGTGGGATGGGGGATTTTGGCCAGTGAAAATACTGAGTGGCTAGTGACTTTGGAACACTAAAAGTTAATGTTAAGCCCTGGTGATGACTTGATAAATATATTTTAGTGACACAAGCATAAGTGTTTATAACTAAAGCACTAAGCCATACTTTATCATCTTCCCTGAGGTCCAGTGATAATGTATTTTTGCACCAATCAATTTAGTAATATGTGATCATATTCCACCCCGTTTTTGGCCTAAGCCCTTCTTTAAAACTTTAACATAAACGCCCACTGTTATGATCATGCAGCCTATCAAATTCAGCAAACTCAATAGCAGAATGAATAAACCCCTCAATATTAATCAACTAAATTGCTGGGTTTACACGACGCACATTCAACCCATTGCATCCAAATATATTAAACTTATCATCTCAAGCGCAACTATTATCACTCAGCACCATAAACTATCAAACAGTCACAACATTTAAAATATTAATGAATGAAATGGTTGGCTTACATTTTTTATCTGGTCCAAGTGTTTTTAACTGCCCATCCTTCAATAACAGTTCCTTTGCAAAGCTTGAATCGTATTATGAATGTTTCATAAGCAATCCATGCTGACATGGGCTGGAAAAACGAAGACTCAAAGTCCAAAGCACGGTGAAATTGCGCACACACATACTCAGGGGACACTGTGGTACACGTCGATGGAAACACATAGAAACGGTAAAAGATGTCGATCTATGTTTACATAAACCAACAATTAAAAATAGTGCAGATGTGCGAAAGAACACGTCCATGATACGTTTGAGCTCAAAACAACAAGAGGCATCAGCTGAATGAAAGAGAATGGCTTCTCCCTTTCAGAGTTGACACCGTGTCTTTTAAAAGCGGCGAGATACATAACGGCGGTCAGAGTAGACGCATGCTCTGTCTGTATAGTTCATGTTTATATAAAAAGATTATTTAAAATAGCCAAGATGGGTCCTCTTTGGTGTTATGCTAGGAATAGTTAGACACACAAGGCCTGCTTTCTTGTCTTGAACCCAGTTGGCAGAGCCAAGGGTGCGATGACGCATGTTGTGGAATGGGTAAAGACAAATGAGCAATCTTTCGTGACATCACGTGATTTCAAAACGAGATATTTCAGCAGGGTGGTAAATATAAATGCTCTTATTTTTATACTGGGGAGGAAGATTTGAGTTCTGAAATGTACAGTTTGTTTTTATATAGAACAGTTACCTCCTTATATGTCTTTATATCAAGGAATATTTGATTCTCAATTCCTGACCACATTAAATTGAATACTGAGATCCAACCAATCCCATCATATCACCAATTAACCTTTTGAGCAGTGCACTTAATGCTCCGCTTGGATGAGTTCACAGTTAGTGAACTTTGGTTGAAATGTATGTTAGACAAGAAACATTCACTGCACAGAACTTTTTCATATTTTATTTTGTTTATCTCAAATATGTTTGAACATGCATTGCATGTGTCGAACAGTGCAGTGCAATTAGTCTTTCATTTGAGTCATTTACAGTATTTATTTAACAAGAGTAGGCATTTTACCGCCACTATCACCATGTGAATGAGTCATTAGCAGCTCTAAACCGATAAGGGGCGCTATAACCGTAGAATTTCAACAGGCCAGAGCTGAATACCTCAGAGGTCTTTCTAAGAACATCACGACCATTCAGTTGGAGGAGGTAATGCATGTTGAGCTTATTTTGCCAACTGCTATAAAATGAAAGAAGAAAAACTTTTCTACTCATCTTATGTCAGCAGGGAAGACTGACTCTCCTTTAATAAACATGAAATTATTTGATAAGGTTTTGTGGAGATGTGTGAAACGTGTTCAAACAGAGAAGCTTAAAGTACACAATACCAAAATTTACAGGAAACAAGCCATGGTGCAAACTGGTTTAATGAAAAATACCTTGTCTTGGCATATGTATTGAATGTTTTAATTGACTTAAGTCACCTATATAAAATATTAATACTTATGTGAATAAATGTCTATATATGTAATAAAGGCATATGTCATGTTTGTTGGGTACAGTTTACTCCCAATTTAAAATGAGAACAGTTCTGACACAATCGAACGCTCAAGGTGGGTGTTAAATGTAGGCTGTTATCTACCCCACCCCCCATGCAAACACAGACGATGGTGATTTGGGGGGATGTGACACTCCAAAAGAATGAAGGAGATTTGGACGTTAAGATTTTCACCTGGATATTTTGACAAATACATTGTTCTGTATGATGTAATTACGTTTAATTCTAAACTTTATAATATAATCATGAACGCTGCCACCCTCTGCGTCTGTACCACCTATGGGTTTACCTTAAACTCAATTGTGGCGACAAACATATGACCAAAAATAATCTTACAGGACACTGAATCAGTACCAGCCACTGAGCAAAATGGAATGAAATGCAAATAAAAGCCATGCAATTCTAAAATGTCTGCTTTTGTTTTGAATGTTGAAATTTACTTCAACAATATTGCAATGTTTTTATTATATATGGTCAAATATGTATTCGTTATAAACAATAAGATAAGTAAAGCTAGTTTCGATTCAGTGACCTTTTGCACCAGGGCCAAAAGCACAGTACCCTTAAGCTAGCAGTTGCATGTGTTTATTCAAAGAACATAAGCTTTTCTCTACACACCATCCTCAGTAACTTTAAAGGCATATCGGAATCAGAATGAGCTTTATTGCCAAGTATGCTTACACACGCAAGGAATTTGTCATGGTGACAGAAGATTCCAGTGCAAGAGAAACACATTATCACACATGATAACAACAAAATAAGCACAAATACATATATTTAATTACTCTTATGAGCAGGGTTTCAATTGAACCACTGTATTTTAGTCTAGCACCGACTAGCCGTGTCAATTATAATGCTTTTTAAGGGCATTAATTAAATGCGTTGTTAGTTTTGTTGTTTTCAGTAAGACTAACAAATAAAATTATGAATGTTCACAAAGTTTTTTGATTTTGATATTCAGGACGATAATTAAATAACTAATATCTATAAAGCAACAGTTTTTTTTTATATATATATACCAATTCATGACATAACTAAGCAATAACTTTAATGCTGCCATTAATTTCGCATTGTTAGATACACATTTTCTAGACATACACATTTTAAAAATACAATACAAATAATAATATTAACAACGTTAATCATAATTATTTTCTACACATGACGGTACAAATGTGTCACTTTTGTGGTGGTGATTTTGCAATTGAGTCTCACATTGTGTTAATTCCCATGATAGAAAGGGTCATTCTGGTTGGATAACCACTGTAGGTCAACGAATACCCCAATTAAAACCAGTATAGATAGTATAATGGTGGTTGAACAATTCTTTAAATATACCTTCAGTCACATAATCATGAAGCCAGTGAGTGGGCTGTAATAGTTTTTGAATTGCTGTTTTTCTGTGTTTGGTGGTTTATGTTTATGAGATTGAAATGAGTGTTGTTTTGTGTTTCAGAGAAGACTGGAAGCCAGTGTTGACAATTAACTCCATCATATATGGACTACAGTATCTGTTCCTTGTAAGTTCAACTCTCATCTCCTGAAGATTGTTAAGTGTTTTTATTCTGTTCTATTTTACATTCAGTGTAAGAGTATCAAAAACACAAAACAACAAACCATATCATGAAATTAATATTTTAACTAATTAAATCATTTGAGACCTCATCAGACACCATTACAAGACACCCACAAGACCTCATCAGACACCATTAGCACTCAGCAGACCCCCAAAAAACCACATCAGACTCTCTGGAGGCCACCTCCGAGCACGTTAGACTTAATGATATGCCTGAAGCCCCCGTTCACACTGTCAGCAATTTTGTCGCTGTTTGCGATATAAGACCCATTTTATTTCAATGAGAGCTGGTGTGTGATATAGTGAGTGAATAAGTGAGTGAGTGAAAGAGATAGTGACTGAGTGAGTGAAAGAGATAGTGACTGAGTGTGTGATATAGTGGGTGAGTGAAAGAGATAGTGACTGATTGAGTGATAATAGTGGGTGAGTGAAAGAGACAGTGACTGAGTGAGTGATGTAGTGAGAGAGTGAACGAGATAGTGAGTGAGTGATATAGTGAGTGCTAGGGATGCACTGAAATTTCGGCCGGCGAAAATTTTCGGCCGAAAATGGCACTTTCGGTTTTTGGCCGAAAGAGAAAAAAAGCCGAAAATACCTCCTCGCCCCACCCCTCCGTACTCAGATTTCACTCTGGATCGATCTAGCCCTTATCACAGCGCTACCAAACAAAGGTCGATCATGTCAGCGGTGTGGAAATTCTTCAAAGTTTCTGATAAGGACATCAAATTTGCGATCTGCAGTGTTTATTCAGCAGAAATGTCAAGATATATATATATATATATATATATATATATATATATATATATATATACAGAGTACAGCAAGAGATTCTACAGGAAAGTGTCACAACTAGCGCAGCTACACCACAACTTGAGGCGTATCTAGCGGAACTACGGCAGAAGTTTGCGCACAGGTATTTATCTGCCCAAGCACCAGCACGGAGAGTGAGAGGCTGTTCAGTGCAGCATCTCATGTTCTTGATGAGCTTTCTGACAGGAGAGACTGTCAGAAAGTTTAGCAATTTTTGTTCTTGAAGAGAAACCTTTCACTTGTACTTAAATATAGTGGTCCAATTTGATGTGTATAGCAATTACATTACACTTGTTCTTCCCTCGAGGATACATCTGTTGTTTACAGTTGAGGTTGGATTTAGTTCAATTACTGCTGTTTTGCACTGTTGTTTTGCACAATAATTTTCACTTAAAGTGTACATACGTTTACATAAACAGAATAGAGCACTGATCTATAATTATATATTATAGTTATATATAGATCAGTGGAATAGAGGCCCTCTGCCATTCTGTGTTCTTCCTGTTTTAATAAAAAATTACTGTTGCATATTTAAACTTTTTGAAAGATGTTAGCTAAGTTCATTACTTGACTGTTGTTTTTCATATTCAAACTATTTTCAATAGTTTTCTAGAACTTTACATTATTTGGATAATTGTTAATAAAATCTGTAAAATTTGATTTTTACAGAACTGAAAGAATATTTAATATAGTTTTAATATATTTGTTGTCCAATTTTGGTGTTACTTTCAATAAAAGTGTGATTTATTTTATTGGTTTGTAGTTTTTCAATTCAGATTCATGAAATTAATGAAAAAGTATAAAATTAATACAATTATACACACCATTTGTTTTTGTTTTTTTAAATAGGTAAACATTTCGGTTTCGGTTTTCGGCCAAGTGCATCCTGGATTTTCGGTTTCGGCCCAGAATTTTCTTTTCGGTGCATCCCTAGTGAGTGCATAAGTGAGTGAGTGAAAGAGATAGTGACTGAGTGAGTGATATAGTGACTGAGTGAGTGATATAGTGGGTGAGTGAGTGATAATAGTGGGTGAGTGAAAGAGATAGTGACTGAGTGAGTGATATAGTGAGAGAGTGAAAGAGATAGTGACTGAGTGAGTGATATAGTGTGTGAGTGAAAGAGATAGTGAGTGAGTGATGAGTGACTGAAAGAGATAGTGAGTGAGTGACTGAAAGATTATAGTGAGTGTGTGAAGGAGATAGTGAGAGAGTGAGTGAGTGAGTGACTGAAAGAGATAGTGAGTGAGTGAACCAAACAGGGTTAAGTTAACAGAAAATAAATTGATTAGCCTATATTAGAATCCTTGATTTCACACATACTCGCATTCAAATGGGAATCAGAACCAATAAAACATGTGACTGGGTGGTATGTGACAGGGTGGTAAATTTCATCCCAAAATGGCTGCAGATCTCACATGTGGTCAAGTTCCTCACATAGCATAAATGCATTCAATCTGAAATATAATTTTCTTTGCATTAATAATGTAAAAAAAATGTAATAAACCGTTTACCCTATCTATTTTGCACGACGGGGTGGTTGGTTTGAGCTTGACGCACCCTGCCTAACATGAAAAAGCAACAAATAAACAAAGGTCTGTACTTGCCTGCTTTTGTTCTTGGTGGCTACATGGCTAAAATTATGTAATTTCCACTTTGTGATGTCATTTAAATTAATGTTACATTATTTATAGATAAAACAAGTTAGTGTGACGGGGTGGTAAGTCAAACTGAGGGACGCACACAAATCATAAAATATTTACAAAAAAATATTATTTATTTTGAATAAATATATCTTATATATACAGGGACACACATAAAATCCTGAAAATAATAAATGTTAAAAAAAACTTATTTGGTGATATTTTAGATTTTATGTAGTTATGAAAAATTATTAAAAATAGTATGTTACTCTTTAAGAATAGTATTTTTATCATATATCATGTTAACAAGAACACTTGATTGAATAACTTTAAGCTTTGGAAACACACTTTGGGACATTTTTTGTGCTTTATGCATCTCGTCAAATGTTGTGGACCCAAATGGCACCCGTTTCATAGAATGACTCTTTTAGCATTGCATAATTTTTAGCAGCAAGTAAACTGATTTCTTATCAGATTGGATCATGTACCAGAAATTGTCACCATTGGGAGTGATTTTGATTCATACATTAATAGATTGTTCGTCTTGTTAAGGATATGATGCATTAAGCACAGTTGCGGTTTGTATAAAAACACTCTCCCCTATAGAATGTTTATTATTAGACGTATAACAAATGATTCCTAGTCAAATAAGAATTATTTCTTCGTTTTACCAGCAGTAAATCTCATCTGTGATCATAATTTCTAAAGCCATGACCATTTGTGCAACTGACCAATAATGTTAGAAGGACCCTATCACACCAAAAATTAAAGATCCTGTAGAGACCACATTTGGCCTCATCAGACTGCATTAGACCTCGCAATACCCCCAAGTGATCACATAAGACACTCTAAAAACTTTATCAGACCACATTAGACTTCATATCAGAACCTTTTATACCTAATCAGATCCCCTGGAGACCACAGCAGAACACATTAAACCTCATCAAACCCCATTAGACCTGATCAGACCTTCTTGAAAGTGTATCAGATCAAATTACACTTCATTAGACCCACAAGAGACCACATTAGACCTCATCAGACCCTAAAGAGACCACATCAGACCCCCTAGAAACCAATGTATTGGATGAATTATGAAATTAACGTTACTTTTATAATGTTCTTAAACTTCAGTCTTGCTTTTAAATGTTGTTTTGGGAGAAATGTATTTTTATTGATTACGCTGTAACAAAACCAACATGGAACCAATAACCACTCATTCAAACTGTGCAGTTCAGTCGAATTTATCACCTTACGTCTGCTGTGTGGTTTGTGGTTTAACATGGCCCCTCCTCCCATAAAAAATAAATAAATAGCTACTTCTAGAAGTAATATGTTACAATTGTTTCTGTTAACGTTACTTTCATCTAATATGGTAAGTGCAAGTTCAACTAGATCTGAAGCCTGTTGAAAATTATGTATTTGAAGCCCGCTGCACCTTGTGCAAGAAAACACTCAAAATAGGAACTTGTACAAGCATGTACAGTTGAGTTACCTGGGGCATGCGACAGCCCAGGACTTACTGAAACATGTCAAAGAGAGTAAATGTTTTATTTATTAGCAAGCATTACATAATTTTTACTCTCACGTTCATTTATTTTTTCAATAGCAATACTATGGCAAAGTGTGACGAACTATTCTGTTGCATATTAAAGGGATAGTTCACCCATTTTTCTACATTTTAGATTGTTTCACTTATCCCCAAAGTGGTATGTAGGACAGTAGTAATCGTGACTACCTCACACAGTTCTAGCTGTGCTGGTGGTTATTTTGCAAGAAATCTAGCTATGGGAATAGTTATCTGAGCACAGCAAGAACTATGTGAGGAAGCTGCCATTGCCACTGTCCTACATACAGTGATGGGCAGTAGCTTCACTACAAATAGAGAAGCCAGCTTAACTACATTTCTCAGTAGCAAGGTTTTAGCTTCGCTAGTTTTTAAACCAAGTAGCTTTTCAGTTGCGAAGCTATATTTTTATAAGGTGACAAAAAGCTACACCACTGCATCATACATCACACCGGTGTTTACTATAGCCATTTCTTAATTAGAACTAAAGATGTCTGACTCACAAATTAATCTCTCATCTGAGTCAGTTCTTTACAAGGTCACCGGTTATAGCAAAGCAGTCTGAATCGGTTCACGATTCAATCTGAATGACTCGGAAAGCTTCTGAATAATTTGTGCTTCCTCTCATTTGCCAACACGCTCACAGAATATTTTAAAATGGGGAAAATAAAGATAACGCTGGTTGCAGTGGATCTACAATCAATGGAAACCAAACCTGCAAATGTATCATATTGTCAGTGATAAAGAAGGTCTTTATTATATTAAGTTCAACATGTGTCTAGCTTGTAAAAGAAATTGTATGACCAAAAGAGTATCAAAACACTAAATATCCTACTCGAAAACATATAGAAAATATCATGGCATTACCATGTTTTTTGGACATGTACCATTACCTGGGATCACCATGTTAATACAGTGGTTTACGATTAAGGTAGAGATATAGTGAATTACTATATTAGTACAGTGATATTATTTGAATTACCTTGAAGCACCATGTACATTCAATTGTATATGAAAGAGGCTGAGGGCAAGGCTGGCAGCCGGATTCTCTGAGGAGAGGCTGCAAGGAAAAGTTGGCTGAGCTCAACAACATTGAGGAGGAAATTGCAGCCAAGGGAGAAGAGCTCAGATTAATGTAGCCTAGTTTTTGTGCACATACACACACACACACACACACACACACACACACACACACGTTACTCTTGAGTACATAGTTCTGTGAGGTTCTGTTCAGTTGAATGTTCGTGTTTAATGTAAATAAATTAATTTACTTTGCAAGTAATTCTGGGACTCCGACAGATAGACCTCCAGAGAGACTGATGTGGTTTTTTGGGGGTCTGCTGAGTGCTAATGGGGTATGATTTGGTCTGATGAGGTCTTGTGGGGGGCTGATGAAGTCTAATGTTGTCTGATGAGGTTTAATGTGGTCTCTTGGGGGGTCTGATGAGGTTTAATGGGGTTTGATAAGCTTTGATGGGTTCTGATCTCTATCTTATCTATCTGTCTAAACTTTCAGCCCAACTGGATATTCCTTCATATCCTTGTTGAATCCTGAAGAAACCCTGCTAGAGACCACATTAGACCTCATCAAACCCCAAAACCTTGTCAGACCACATTAGAATTCTTCAGAAACCCCAAGAAACCTCATCAGATCCCCTAGAGACCACATCAGATCTCATAAGACATTTACATTTATGCATTTGGCAGACGCTTTTATCCAAAGCGACTTACAGTGCACTTATTATAGGGACAATCCCCCAACCTGGACATCAGTGGCATCTTGGTGGTGCTGGGGCTTGAACCCCTGACCTTCTGGTCAGTAACCCTGAGCCTCAACCACTGAGCCACCACTGCCCCAGACACATTAGACGCCAGTAGGCGTCTAGAAACCACATCAGACCACATTAGACCTTATCAGATGTAATCTAATGTAACATTTTTGATGTAAATGTGATGGTCCTCTTCATGTAAACTAGATTTCTTGCAGCTTAAATTGAAAATAGTGCTCAATTACCCACTCACGATAACTATTCCCACAGTGCATGTTAAACAGGTGTTAATCTGATACAGTGTTTTTCTGGTTTTATGTTATTAGCATGAAGTTATATCAGCTAAAACAGGGTTCCCGCAGAAGTCTTAGAATGTCTTAAATTCAGTTCTCCAAAATTTGAGGTCATAAAAAGTCTTAAATATCATTTCAAGAGGTATTACATTTGGGGGCGGAAAGACAGGAATCGTGATATGACCTAGTGTGATTATCAAACTTCAAAAGAATATGATAAAATTAAATAAATGCATGTGTTTCTTCCTTCAAAGTGAAAACTCGGCACTGTTGTATTTTCTCCAAGCACGCAGTGGATCGTGAGTGTTTTCAGCTGTTGCAGAGCAGTTCACAATCATTAGGCCATATCAGAAATTTATGACAAGCTATCACTGAAGATCATCTGTTGTTGATTATGTAATTTTGATGAAATATGACAATGTTTACTTATAATTGTTTATATAATACGTTGTAGATTATTGTAGGAGTGCATATTTTATTTTCCTTATCTGATTGAATGAGCAGCTTGAAGCAGTGAAGTGCAAACATTTCAAAATAACAGTCCCCATTGTACTTCAGCCTTTAAAGTTAAAAGTTCAGCGGTATGTATCAAATCTCTGGCCCTCCACATCACAGGATGTAAGAACATAATGTAGGCCAATGTCAGATTAATTGTTTTTCAGCACATCATTGTATCATCAAAATCCAACATTGGTCAACTGCTAAATTGTATTTATTTATATAATGGTACATAAACCAATTTGAATGTGATATATTTGTGGAAAACGAGAGTATTTTAAACTTTTTTTAGATTGTGATTTTATTGGGTTTGTTTTGGTATGGGATACAGTATTAATTGTATCTGTTCAGGTCTTGAAAAAGGTCTTAAGTCTTAAATTTGATTTTAAAAACTCTGCAGCAACCCTGTACAATAAGTCTGTTTACTTAAGGCAGCTGAAATAAATACAACATTAAATAAAAACCACCCTTTATCTCTACAAGTCTGTCCGTTCAACAAGTTCACAATTGCAGAGTAAAGAATGTTGTAAAATTAGCCAGTCAGCAGTTGTTGAGAAAATGTTCTTGTATTGATTGTTTTTCATCTGTATTCCAAATTTAGGAGCCAAATCCAGAAGATCCACTGAACAAAGAGGCAGCAGAGGTGCTGCAGACAAACCGACGGCTTTTCGAGCAGAACGTCCAGCGGTCACTAAGGGGCGGTTACGTTGGCGCCACCTACTTTGAACGTTGTCTGAAATAGTCCCGAACCCACTGGCCCTTACATCCCAGAATGCATTTATCGTTTACATGCGCTGAAACATGACTGACACACTGACCGGCGATTGCCAGGGGGAGGGGCTTCCTAAAGGAAGCAGGGGTTTTTCATGGGACGGGCTCAGTGCGGGTGGGTTGTAAAGGAATAGGATTTAGAAGGCTGGTCAGTGATTGTTGTTCAGAGAATTCAGTCGTATTTGCCACTATGCTGGTACCCACTGTTTATTTTTGCTGAGATTCACATGCTAACTTATCTTCCACTCATAGACATGAACCAAAAGAGAGAGAGAGATATATTCAAATTATTAAATTTCTCTTGTGTTCTATTATGAAGGCTTGAGGACTGATTTTGTTTGGGCTTCAGTGACAGGGAACCTGCCTTGCATCGCACATAAACTACATTAAATAGTCACTAATTTCGGTGTTTGAAAAAAGACTTGTATAGCATTGCATTTGACCAATTCTGATAACACTGACCGATTGACGACCTTACCGGCTTAGAGGCCGGCTCATATACGATTGACAGGATCTGTATGCAAATTGGGCTGTTGTGAGGTTGGTAGACCTTCATATGTTTTGCTTGAGTTTTCATGGGTGGGAAATGATTTTCATGAAGAGGGATGATTTAGGGTTAGGAATGGTTGCGTAAAATGTTACAATTCTGTTGTGTATATTGGATTCCCAGCTGTTCACAATGACTGCAGTATGAATTATGTTAAATAAAATATTGACTTGAATGCCTACATTTTAAGATTATTGTAAACAACAGCACATTGTTTCAAATCAATAAAACATTTTATCTGACCTATACAATTATGAATTGAGCAAACTGCCACTGCATAAAAATTATTGGGCTCTTAGAAGAAGATGAATTTGATAGATTATCTGATGAATGGTAATTGACTTTAATGCAACACAAAAAACAAGAACATTGAGGGTTGGAAATCCATATGATGTGGGATAGTTTAAACTTTGTTTTGTTTTCCTCCTTTTATCATCTTATTTGAAAAATTGAATTCTTGAACTTTCAAGAAATTATATTTTTCCAAGTCAGGCCTAAGTACCAGGGTCTTGACAATCATAGACCTTATTCCCCCTCACCCCATCAGATTTGTGGTCCTCTAACCTAACCCTAATGTGGAACTTTTAATTAAACTATTACCAATAATCATTATAAGGTGGTTACAGTATTATTTAGACTGTCAGAGGTTTCAAATTTATGCTCTTAATTTGAATAGATAACAGAGTTATTCTGGTGTAAATTCTGGTAGTACTGTCCTGTTTTGGTGCGCCATGTAATAAAAAAAGAACCCGATTTTTTTCCTAAACTGGGCACCTGATGGCTTAGACCTTTTATCCATCTGTGTAGATTTGGCTCTCGAGCGTCAATAATAACCACTGTCAACCAACCAGTTCACCTTGGGGGTGTGCAGAGTGTCTGGTTTTATATTATTCTTAACGATTTCACACAAACAAGAAAAAAAGGCAACAATATGCCTGTGAAACTATATATTCACAGTATTATGAATGAATTGTGTTTTATTTTGTAACTTGTAACTAGTACTGTACAAAGTTACAGATGCGCTATTTGATAGATTCCCTCGCTCCCCCTACCTCGGGCTTCCAGTGGTTAGACCTGAACTACCACGACCCCCCTCCCCATCTCGTACTTCTGAGAGAGAACTTCAGGGAGAACTTCCTGCCTAGCTCACAAAAAAAAAACTAGAATCAGGGCGCCCACTCCGTCAAGGTTAATTGACCCACAGTCCCACACGGTGACATGATATCATTGACGTGACGTGCAAATGAGCGATAGAAAACTGATTGCACATATGTCACCATTCCGATTTGTTTTGTGCGGGCGCCCCGTGCCGTCCCCCCGCATTCCCGGCAAGGTGCCGCCCTGGGCGCTTGCCCATGTCGCCTATACCTAAATCCGCTATTGGGCTGTCTAAAAAACATTTAATGGATGGCACAGAGATGCTTCCTCTCTATGTGACAGCTCACACGGTTTTGAGGCTATAATGCTTAAAACTGTTGTCTTAGTAGGCAGGTCGCTAGGTTTGGAAACTGTGATGAACAAAAAAGGTGTTTAGACTATGGTGCGTAATACTATGGAATGATATTCCGGACATTATTCAAAAGGAATTGCAAATTGTATTTGCAATTGCGTTTTCAATTTGTGGACGCATAAAATGTGACATAAACGCAATTGCAAATCGCGCATTACCGTTTGCATTTTCGTTTAAGCGAACGCACAGTGACTGCCAGATTTCAAATGGAAAAGCAAAGTCCGTTTGCAACTGTGTTTCCCATATCTTATGAGTTTTGGCCCTGTCATATTTAAATAGCAATTTCAATTACCACGTCTGCTTTTTCACTTTCTCAGCGTGGTGTATGTAGCCAGCCAAAACTCAAATGGAATACTATTTTTTTTTTTCTTTTTTTTTTTTTCTTTTTTTTAATTGCAATATTAACAAACAGAACAAGACCATACATACAAGAAATATAAACAATCTTTCAAAACAAAAGAGAAATTATGGTTCAGAATACATTAAGAGAGGAAATGTGAAAGAAATTTAATAGTCTAAAAAGAAAAGAGAGTAAGAGAAGAAAGAAAAAAAAAGAAGAGGGCACAAAAGAAAAAAAACATTAAGAGAGAATATTAAACATGGCACTAATTCTGGATGTTTTCATTGCTTTCTTGTTAACAGAAGTTGAAACTGTATTTAAATACATCTTCAATTCTTCTTTGAAAAACCTAAAGTGGGGTTTACTTTTCATATATTTACATTTATGGATATGAAACTTTCCAATATATAAAAGAAGGTTTATACAAAAACATGCATTAATTAGATTCTTGTCTTTAACATAAAATCCAAAAAGAATGTGTCTATATGATAAAGAAAAGTTACATAAAACCTTTTGGACAATCAGAGCATCAATTTTGTTCCAGAAAGACCGAGTAAAAAGACATTCCCAAAACAAATGATCAACAGTTTCAGAGGAGGCTTCACAAAAAGAGCAGGAAGTATCAATATCATTTCTAAATTTCTTTAAAAAGTATTTAACTGGATAAAATCTATGAATAATTTTATAGGATATTTCTTTAACTTTATTAGTTAGAAAGAATTTCTGAGGAAGTGACCAAACATATGACCATTTAATATCATCAAAAAGGTTATTCCAATAAGAAATGGAGGAAGGAATTGAAGTAACAGGGTCCAAAAATAATGACCTAATTTTATAATTGGATTTATGTATTGAAAAACAAATAAAACCAACCACAGTAGATTCAGGGCTAGGGGGAGAATCAGAAGTCACTGTAGCACTATTATTGTTTCTAAACAGCATACAGATTTCCAAAGAGATGGCCTTGAAAACTATATTAAATTCTTTACTAGATACTGGGAATTGGTATCCTGAAACAAAATCGAATAATTAAATAAATTACCTTCACTATCAAATAGCTGGTTTACTAATATCACCCCATTATTGAACCAGTTTTCAAGAAATAAAGATTTCCTCTTATGAAGAATATTACAGTTGTTCCAAATTAAAAAATTGTGTGGCGAGAAATTATGTTTGTAAATAAGTTTCCAAGCCATAAGCATCTGCTGATGATAATTGGAAAGTTTGACAGGAAGTTTACTAATTGAATAATTGCACATTAAAAGAAAATGTATACCTCCTAATTGAGAAAAAATATATCTTGGGATTATACTCCAAATAGAAGATTGATTGTGAAGGAAACGCTTAAGCCAGTTAATTTTTAAGGTATTGTTAAGAGAATCAAAATCAATGAAATTTAAGCCACCTTTATTATAAGAATTCAAAATAACTGATTTTCTAATACTCAAATGGAATACTAATTCCCTTAGTATTTCCATTTCCGATGCCTTACACAGAAACCTGTCAATCAGGGTCAAGGGTGGGATTATGCTATGGGGCGTGTTTGTCTTGGGAAGTGTCGTCACTCACAGTCGACGGTCAAGAGGTGATGCCCTGAACAGACGCCAGTTTATCAAATCAAATCAAATCAAATCACTTTATTGTCACACTACCATGTACACAAGTGCAACAGTAGGTGAAATTCTTGTGTGCAGTTCCGAGCAATATAGCAGTCATGACAGTGACGAGACATATACCAATTACAGTAAACAACATACTTACACAACACAATTTACATATCAAATGTACACATACTTACACAACACAATAATTATATACAATGTACAGTAAACAATACACACAATATACAATACAATAAGTAGGAGTATATGAAATATATATATATATATGAAGTAGTATATTGAGGAGAATATGTTGACAGTCCAGTGTGAGATTATAGATTAATAAAGTGCAGTGCTAATTTTTTTTTTTTTTTTTTTAATTATTGATCATGATAGACTGTGAGTGACATCACTTCCCAAGACAAACACGCCCCATAGCATAATCCCACCCTTGACCCTGATTGACAGGTTTCTGTGTAAGGCATCGGAAATGGAAATACTAAGGGAATTAGTATTCCATTTGAGTTTTGGCTGCCTACATACGCCACGCTGAGAAAGTGAAAAAGCAGACATGGTAATTGAAATTGCTATTTAAATATGACAGGGCCAAAACTCGTAAGATATGGGAAACACAGTTGCAAACGGACTTTGCTTTTCCATTTGAAATCTGGCAGTCACTGTGTGTTCGCTTAAACGAAAATGCAAACGGTAATGCGCGATTTGCAATTGCGTTTATGTCACATTTTATGCGTCCACAAATTGAAAACGCAATTGCAAATACAATTTGCAATTCCTTTTGAATAATGTCCGGAATATCATTCCATATAATACGGTCTAGTTAGGCAGCTCAATAGGTTTGAGACTTTGATGACCAAAAGTGCTGTCTAATTACAGGTGAAACTCGAAAAATTAGAATATCTTGCAAAAGTTCATTAATTTCAGTAATTCAACTTAAAATGTGAAACTAATATATTATATAGACTCATTACAAGCAAAGTAAGATATTTCTAGCCTTTATTTGATTATGGCTTACAGCTTATGAAAACCCCAAATTCAGAATCTCAGAAAATTTGAATATTGTGAAAAGGTTCAGTATTGTAGGCTCAAAGTGTCACACTCTAATCAGCTAAACACCTGCAAAGGGTTCCTGAGCCTTTAAATGGTCTCTCAGTCTGGTTCAGTTGAATTCACAATCATGGGGAAGACTGCTGACCTGACAGTTGTGCAGAAAACCATCATTGACTCCCTCCACAAGGAGGGAAAGCCTCAAAAGGTAATTGCAAAAGAAGTTGGATGTTCTCAAAGTGCTGTATCAAAGCACATTAATAGAAAGTTAAGTGGAAGGGAAAAGTGTGGAAGAAAAAGGTGCACAAGCAGCAGGGATGACCGTAGCCTGGAGAGGATTGTCAGGAAAAGGCCATTCAAATGTGTGGGGGAGCTTCACAAGGAGTGGACTGAGGCTGGAGTTACTGCATCAAGAGCAACCACACACAGACGGGTCCTGGACATGGGCTTCAAAGGTCAAACGTCTTACCTGGGCTAAAGAAAAAAAGAACTGGTCTGTTGCTCAGTGGTCCAAAGTCCTCTTTTCTGATGAGAGCAAATTTTGCATCTCATTTGGAAACCAAGGTCCCAGAGTCTGGAGGAAGAATGTAGAGGCACACAATCCAAGATGCTTGAAGTCCAGTGTGAAGTTTCCACAGTCTGTGTTGGTTTGGGGAGCCATGTCATCGGCTGGTGCCACTGTGCTTTATTAAGTCCAGAGTCAACGCAGCCGTCTACCGGGACATTTTAGAGCACTTCATGCTTCCTTCAGCAGACAAGCTTTATGGAGATGCTGACTTCATTTTCCAGCAGGACTTGGCACCTGCCCACACTGCCAAAAGTACCAAAACCTGGTTCAATGACCATGGTATTACTGTGCTTGATTGGCCAGCAAACTCGCTTGACCTGAACCCCATAGAGAATCTATGGGGCATTGCCAAGAGAAAGATGAGAGACATGAGACCAAACAATGCAGAAGAGCTGAAGGCCGCTATTGAAGCATCTTGGTCTTCCATAACACCTCAGCAGTGCCACAGGCTGATAGCATCCATGCCACGCCGCATTGAGGCAGTAATTAATGCAAAAGGGGCCCAAACCAAGTACTGAGTACATATGCATGATTATACTTTTCAGAGGGCCGACATTTCTGTATTTAAAATCCTTTTTTTTTATTGATTTCATGTAATATTCTAATTTTCTGAGATTCTGAATTTGGGGGTTTCAAAAGCTGTACGCCATAATCATCAAAATTCTATCAAATAAAGGCTTGAAATATCTTACTTTGCTTGTAATGAGTCTATATAATATATTAGTTTCACCTTTTAAGTTGAATTACTGAAATTAATGAACTTTTGCACGGTATTCTAATTTTTCGAGTTTCACCTGTAGGTAGGCAGTTCACAGGATTTTGATATGCTGGTATAGTCAGTGTGACGATGCGCGGATGGGAGGAGACTCCTACGTCAGCGCTTGATATCTTTTCGCAGGCGGGAGTTCCGCGCGGCCTTTTCCTCGCTGCAGCTGCAAATGAGAAGAAGCGTTTTAACCGCGCGTGCAGACAGTGTGAAACTCTGCACCCTCTTCATCTTCATTATCACGCGTCAACGTGATTGTGATTTTTACAACTGATTCCCCTCATTCCTGCCTTCACTCGCGAGTTCCTGCAGATCTCGTCGCGTTAGCGCGCGTCAGGATGGAGTTGATCACAATCCTCGAGAAAACCGTGTCTCCAGGTACACGAGACTCACACTCCACGCTACACACGCGCGCGTTTTCACACAAGTGTCATATATTTTTGTGTGTGATGAGAGTTATAGTTTAACCTATGTTGTGTGTGTTAGCGGGCGGCTAATGCAACGCAGGCCATGCGCCTCTCCCTCACAGATAGATAGACAGACACTCACAAATGTTGTGTGGACAGCAGTTGAAAAACACAAACACGTGCATTAATTGATCTGATCCTTATCGTATGCCCTAAAATCACACATTAAAAGTCAAACGTAATGAGTCCGTGTGTTTAGTGTAAGTGTGTGTTTGCCGGCCTGTGCAGGGGGCGGCCGTGTGGTTCACTCACACAATGTGATTTATATGAGCAGATTAGTTATTTAACGCTCATAATTTATCATATTTCAGTACAAATACTTGCATTGTGTGGCTTATCGCGCGCAGGTTAATGCTTGTAAAGTTAGCAGGTTATCATGCTAGTCAGGAAGTGGCTAGCTGTTAGCATGATTAGCAGTCTCTCATTTGATCTACTTCAACGTTTTTGCTCTGTCGGTCTTTTAATACTTAAGAAATAAAACCTCCAGAGTAGCATAACTACGTGGTCATTGTAGTAGTATTAAAATGTGAAAATGAGTTAATATGACTACTTTTATTTGCTCTAATCTTAAAATATCAGGAAAATGAGTTAACTACACTTTCATATTACTATGCACACTGGTCATAAGTATTTGGCGGAGATTTGTTTTCAGATGGATTCACGGTTGTCGTGCGTGTTTTCAGTGTGTTAAGTAATGATGATTGTGTGTGAATGAATTGATTTTCAGATCGGAATGAGCTGGAGGCTGCGCAGAAGTTTCTGGAGCAGGCAGCCGTCGAGAACCTGGTGAGAAAAACAACAGCAGACTTCTGCTACCTGCATAAATATTTGCCCTTATATGGCTGTGCTGTCTGTCTGCATTTATTTCCTTAATTAAATGTATGGCTTTTTCCTAAACTGAAATCGGTTGCCTAGTAACTCAACAGTGTAAAAGATGATATCTCTTAGAAAATTGTGTTCAGAAGACTTCCTGCCTCTGAGTTCTGTCTTGTTTGGCAGCATTGAAAGGCTTTTAACACGTCTCATAGCTGCAACAACTCATATGGTAAAACTGCATTCTTAATGTATGCATGTGAGTAGTATGAATAGATTGTGGACATACTTTTTAACCGTTTACACCTGGTGTTAAGATATGTTTCGGTTGATTCGTTCACATGTGGTCAGCGCTAAATAGTTTAAATTGGGTCTAAAACTTTTGTGTTTGGATCACAAAAAACACACACTAATGTGGTCAAAAATGCATATTGCATTTGAGATGTAAACGTTATGCATCCCGGACAGCAGTGAAGCCCCACTCCTCAACTGCTGCGCTAAAACAGGAGTTGAAACTTTGCTGGTTATGAGTGGCTTTAAAGGAAATAAAACTATCAGATCGGAAAATTAGAAAAAGAGGACACATACACAAGCACGAGAACTTCACGGGTCTTCTTCAGTGTATTTGAGATCAACATGTAGAGACACAGATGAGAAGCATACACATCCGATACTGTGAAATCATTTTATTATCTGTTTGAATGAAAATGTGTTTGCAGAGCTTTGAGAATTGAATGTATTATAGATCACCTACATACTCTCGTTAGTCCCTTATGATGACTGCACTTTCAGCTGTGCTGATGCAGTCATATCAATATGTCGCATTTCTTTTTCTCACAATTTTGCTTCAATACTTTATGTACAGATTAGTGCTGCACAATTAATCATATCGCAATCGCGATGTCAGCCTGTGCGATTATAGGATGGCAAAATGCTGTTTTTTAAAAAAAAAAAAAATTAGTTTATTAAATAAGTGCATGCATGGGCGTGGCAGCCCATTCTCTCTGAGAGCTGTTTGGCAATTTTCTACACCGCTAATTAAAGATGACCAGTCAGTCTCCGTTTAGGGAGTGGCACGTGTGATCATGTGAGTTTCCGGTGTGCAGCGTGGAAATCAGGTGAAGATAGATGTTGAGCAGACTGACACTGAACTGGTGGCAAGAAAAATATATCTTTATTTCATCCTTAAAGTTCATATAATACGGGAGAGTGCCATGTAAATAAGCACAAACTCCAAAACTGTCATTCTCTGTGCGGTCAGAGCTGCTCTAACCAGTCGCGATAAAGACCCAATCTGAGCAGGAGTCGAGACGGGGAGAGATTTAAAGTTCTGCCGGCTTATGCGCACTCTTAGCACGGAGACGCTCGCAATGTCATCATAAGATCATCATGATAAGATCAATCTTATGTAAAAAATAACAATAAAATGTGTGTGTGTATGTATGTATGTATGTATGTATGTATGTATGTATATATATATATATATATATATATATATATATATAAATAATTATATTATACACACATACATGTGTGTCAGGGCTGTCAATCGATTAAAATATTTTTATCGTATTAATTACATGGTCTCCCGATTAATCGCATATACAAATATTTGCTGAGAAAGCCCCTCATATAACAATAAATCAATATATAAAGATTATACATATTTATATGAAATATATAATTGTATAGTAATATTTAAAAATTATTTATATATGTATGTATGTATGTGTATATGTATGTATGTGTGTGTGTGTGTGTTTTGGATAGACAAGGTTGACAAATGCTTATCAATAGTACTCTTATGGCTAAAATGTTTACAGTATTCAGTGTCAATACAACTAAAATGTCAACAGTGTTCATTGACTAAAACCACATTAAAAAGCCCAGACTTTGTCAACTAAAACTTGACTAAATAAAATAGGATAAAGTTGACTAAATATGATAAAAATCCTGTCAAATGTCCTTTTAGTTAAGACTAAATAAAATAAAATAAAAACTGACAAAATTAACACTAGTATTCAGTTGCTTAACCCAAAGCCAACGTTTTTTTAACGTCACTTTTTTTTTTGTCAGTATGATACCACCTTCGCCTCATTTTGACCCAGGAAAAACCCTGGTTATATGGCGATATTTTGGCTTTAAGATAACCAACGCTGAACAGAGAGAGGTACTGTGCAAAATTAGCAAAATGAAAGTTGCTACATCACGTGCTAACACGACACATTTATATCAGCACCTGAAACGGCACAGAGAAAAGTATGATTAATGCATGACTGTGAAAGCCCAGATTGGTAAAGAGACTGCTGAAACAACAACAACCTGTAAGCCAAACAAAAAGCACAATTACAGAGGTGTTTGCGAATGTCATGCCATATGACAAGTCTTCACAGAGATGTAAAGAAATCACTGACTCCATAATGCACTGCTTTGCAAGAGACATGATGCACTGTTAGCAAAGTGGGATTTCAGAAAATGATCCACACACCGGACAAGTGGTACCAGTGCGATTGCGATATGATTTAACAGTTTTAGTGGTTTGAGTGAACCACACTTTTATATCCA
The DNA here is from genome assembly GCF_025860055.1 of Xyrauchen texanus. Lineage (NCBI taxonomy): Eukaryota > Metazoa > Chordata > Actinopteri > Cypriniformes > Catostomidae > Xyrauchen > Xyrauchen texanus. Next base: position 40,766,686 of record NC_068301.1, on the reverse strand, counting down.
GTTTCCTTTTCAAAAGAGTTTATACAAAGTACATGTTACACCCTGCTTTAATGTCACTGTTTATTTGGACAATCTTTTTGTGAAAATTTGTATTCTTATTTATTGTTCAATTTTATTTAGGTGTAATATTGAGGAAAATAAGTTTGCAGTAATGCAATATGATTTCATTTTGTGAAAATATTATTTTAATTTGAAAACACTGCGCATTTATTTTTGTTGCTAGTTTGTATGTTTGAGTTAAGAAATACACATTTCAGCATTCTCAGTAATATATTTGTACATTTTCCTTGATAACCAAGCAAGTTGACTCATGATACCATTTGTTTAATATATCGCTATCGCAATATTAACCTCAATAATCGCAATATGACATTTTTCCCAAATTGTGCAGCCCTAGTACAGATATATAGTTTTTATTTGCATTAATATAATTTCCAACAGTTCAGTAAATGAAACGGGTTGTCTAAAAAGTGTAAGCAAGGCACTATACTGGACAAAAGTGAAGCAAACTGCGAGAGGCTGGAAAATAATTATTTTCTCTCTGCATCTGTTTTGTTTAGCCAACCTTCCTGGTGGAGCTCTCCAAGGTGTTGGCGAATCCTGGGAACACGCAGGTGGCGCGTGTGGCTGCTGGTCTGCAGGTGAAGAACTCTCTGACATCAAAGGATCCGGATGTGAAGACCCAGTACCAGCAGAGATGGCTGGCCATCGACGGCAGTGCACGCAGAGACATCAAGAATTTCGTAAGAACACTTTTATTGACTCATTGTGCAGGTTTGACAATGGGGTGTCATGCAGTTCAGGCTCAGTACTGTTTGAGGATTCATGTAAACTGCCCTGTTTCACCCATCTTTATGTGGAGCAGGTGCTGCAGACTCTGGGCACAGAGACGTATCGGCCGAGCTCGGCTTCACAGTGTGTGGCTGGTATCGCATGTGCTGAAATCCCTGTGAATCAGTGGCCAGAGCTCATCCCTCAGCTGGTGGCGAATGTGACCGGTCCCAGCAGCACAGAGCACATGAAAGAGTCCACGCTCGAGGCCATCGGATACATCTGCCAGGACATTGTGAGTTCACCTCACTCACGGTTACTTGAATGTGTCAGTGTTTGTTTTGATCTCTCCTCTTATACAGGAACGTTCTGTTGTGGTGATATTCCTGGAGCTTATTGTTTTATCATTGTTCTCAAATGTTTGTCAGGATCCAGAACATCTTCAGGACAATGCCAATCAGATCTTGACAGCCATCATTCAGGGCATGAGGAAAGAGGAGCCCAGCAACAATGTCAAACTGGCTGCCACTAATGCATTGCTCAACTCACTGGAGTTCACCAAAGCCAACTTTGACAAGGAGGTACTGATGGATCAGTTATACATTATCATCTTTAGTTGCACTTAATTATGAGTGTATTATAATGTTCATAGTTATTTGTACATTTATTAAAAGAATACATACACTACTGGTCAAATGTTTTGAAACCATTAACTGAAATGTTTCTTATGATCTTAAATCTTTTGATCTGAAGGCGTATGCTTAAATGTTTGAAATTAGTTTTGTAGATAAAATACATTTGAATTGTGCCACCATATTAATTTATTACATTCTATAACAAAAGTTTTACTTAAAAAAAAGTTTTTGAAATCAATGACTTAGACCAAAAAATAAAGAAAAGCAGCAAATAAATGTCTGCAAATTCTAGGCAAAGGTTGACTACTCAGAAAATGATAAAACATAACAGTTTTGATTTATTTTACATTTTGTTTAGTCACAATATAATTCCCATAGTTCCATTGATGTTATTCCATAGGTTTTATGACTTTACTGTTATTCTAAAATGTGTGGGGAGGTGTGCGTTTCAAAACTTTTAACCAGTTATGTAATTGCTTGACCCTCAAGATAGCTTGTTTTTTAGGTTTATTTGAAGAGAATATAAACTATTTCATGTGCCACACTTTATACTAATTGAGGCAGATCTGTTTGAGCTGAAGATGTTAACCAGTTTGCTACACAATAATCAATATATTGGCAGTAATTGTAACCTCTGTCATGCTTTCTCTAGACCGAAAGACACTTCATCATGCAGGTTGTCTGTGAAGCCACACAGTGTCCTGACACCAGGGTAAGTTTTTTTTATTATTTATTTATTTATTTATTTTTTTGTCAACGCATGATTATCTCATTATAGGCTAGGGATGTTAATTAGGGGTGCACAGATCGATCGGCCACCGATCTGAATCGGCTAATCATCTTCATCTTAAATCTGAGATCAGCCGATCATACCTAGATTAAGGGCCAGTGTTTTTTACAGCATGCAGGGAATCACACATACTATTTTACAGCATGAAGGAATCACACATACTCTAATGAATGAGTGCTTGCTCAGGTCTTGAAGCATATCTAAGGCTTCAAAAATGTAAACTTTCAGACATGCTGTAAATTAGAGGAAAATACCGGGTTGTTTTTTAAAATTTAAGGATTAAATATGAACATTAAGTTGCCCATTTTTAAGAATTATTATGGTAGTAATTCTGACTTGTACAGAGAGGACAAAAATATGGAAACGGGTAGAAAAACTAATTAAACCTTAAATAAACGTGCAAATACAAATCTGAGTATAAGTGGTGTAATGTGAGTTGTGACAATCAGACGTGTGGAGCGAGAGACTGAGCGATCATAAGCACATTCAGCTTCACTCCCTTCAATGCGACTCTGTCAATCAAACAAGCGTGCTCTCAATATCACATCAGTCACTCATCCCAGCACTATTGGCTAGGTGCACAAGATGGCACCGGTGCACTTTCGCCACATGAGTGTGTGCAAGTTTTATTTTGGCCGTATGAGCGCTCATTGAAAGTAAGTGAGATCACTGTGTGAGCTGGGCTTTATTGTTGCTGTGAGATGAGACTTGTTAAAGACTGAGACCAGCATGAGTGTTTTTACAATGAAAGAAAGAGTGATTTATCAGTGAATGGAGATAACATTCTCTTTACAATATTGTGTGCCTCTGCTAGCAGCAACGAACTGACCAAAGGATTGAGGAATTGGTGTGAAATTGTGGGTAACGCTTAACACGTTTCTATATGTGAAGGTTAATTTATGCAATGGCTAATGTAAAATATATACTATCAATACTTTTACAGCATTTATTAATCAATGCATTACAAACAAATTGCGTGAAATCAGTCCTGTTGTGGGCAAAGAAGCATCTTTAAGTAATCTCTGGGGTCCGATCATTTACACCTGTTGCGGAATAGGACTTTCAACCATGTTCTTAATATCAGACGAAGATCCACCATTATGAGCCTTATATCCGCTATACTTGAAACATATTATTGGATTGTGCTGGATTTAAGATATTTTTCTCTGCAAACACATTTGAAGAGATTTGTAACAGTCAAACATGAATCAGTTTTGGAGTTCTTATCGAAAATAATTTAAACCTTTTTATGCAAAATGTTGAATGAATAGTAATTAACAGTGAACTGCTGGAACAGTAAGGTGGCGTAGTGACTAAAGCACAGGGCTGTTAATCAGAAGGTCGTTGGTTTGAACCCCACGGCCACTAGGTTTCAGAAACAGTGTAAATGTAAAGGACCAAGACGTATTTTTCCAAATAGAGAGACATTGTGTTTGGAAATATTTTTATATTTATATTTTGTATAACTTTTTAAAAGTAAATCATACAGCCCTTTTTTGCTAAAGTTTCCAACTTAAATGTGAATGAATGACTATCATATGTTATCAACTGAATGCAATTTAGCAATGCCTTTTTTGTTTTAACCAATCATGAATTTGCATCCCTGAAAATGAATGAGTTAATTTTAAACAAAGAAATAGTCCAACCAGTCATATTATAGGGTATACATCTTTTTAGAGAATCAAACACTGACTTTTCACCCCATTCCAAGCAATTCTGCTTGAAAAACGAAATACAATTTGATGAAGCAGAATTTGGAATAAACTTTAAAATTTAAAAATTTTAAATGTTTATTTGATTCTTGCATTTAACTATATGGTTTAAAAAGAAAACGACAAACTTGTTTTTTTTTTTTGTTGTTTTTTTTAGACCAACTCATTTAAATTAATTACATTTACTTCTGTTGTGTGTAGTCATGGCACACTATTTACACATGCAGGTGTAAATTTAGTATGTACAAGCTAACTTTTAGAATATACGAATACTGAATTCAAACCTTAACGTCAGAAAAGCTTTAACCAGTTAAAATCCACGATCCCGGTTCCGGGATTTAAAATTACGTCAGTAATAATGTACTTCCAATTTTAAATGTATGCGGAGGATTTATGAGCTCATATCTGGTACCATTTGAAAGCTTAGAATGTCTACTTTCTTGAGATATGCATCACTTTGGCATTTGTTTTACACTAAGTAACTTATTTACAATAAATTACATAGTTCCACCCATCAAAAGTCGTGTCATAATTATGTGCGTTTTTGAATACATATGTCTCATATCGCTCAAATATGACGCACATGTACAAACCATGTATCAAATGAAAGCTGTCATTGCCAGTAAGAAGTTCCAATAAGTCTTTTTATTGAGGTATAATCACATATCTAATACACTTCGAACGAATCATGAAGTATACAATCAACATTTGTAAACATACAAGTGAAATTATTGAATATTTGCCGTGCTACTCGCACTAGACAGCACAGTTAGCCACAAATGCTACATAATCCATTACCTTAGGTTATTCTCTGCAAAATGAGCCGTTTTTCAGTGTTTTCTGTGGTTGTGTGCCCAAGTAATCCCTCGAGTGCAGAAACACCACAAAGTAATGTTATATGATATTCAACAATCCAGGAAAATATGTAAACATCCGATCCGGATAAAGCATATATTGCCGTAAAGCTTAGACCCTCCGCTTTCCGGCAATGTCTCAAGATCAAATAGACCAATCAGGGGCTGTGATATTGCATCCAGACTGTGAAGTGATCACTGGGTAGGTTACCTGCCCAAAACACACAGACGCCTCTCACCAGACACCAGAGCGCATATTTACCACTTTCAACAGTGTTTTATGTAATGACAAAGGGTTTTCTGTAAAATTACACTGGGATTTTGCATTTATAGCACTGTATATGGGTATGGGGAGACTTTAGATTTGGGTAGGCGGAAAGTACACCAAAAAAAGGTAATATTCCTCCTTCAAATAAATTGAAATAGATATTAAATAAAACATGATAGACAAAATTCCTTTTTCAGGTATTTGCTGACATCTAGTGGAAACAGCCAAAACTGTCTGCTTGCTGCTAGGGTTTACAGGGCTTGAGTTATATATACACTTTCAAAAATGAATTTATATAAAAAAAATCAAAAAGCGCCTCTTTTTAGGAGGGTTATTACTGTTCAGACAACATATTTAATTTTTTTAAATTTTTAGCAGTGTTTTATGCAACTTCAAAGGGTTTCCTGTTGAATGACACCAAAACTGTGTATTTAGGCCAAAGTATGTGGGAATGGGAAGCTTTTTAATTTGGGTAGGCCAAATCCAGGCGGAAATCCCCAAAAATGGCAAGGATCTTAGAATGATTTACACAGATTAATTCTGCTCGTTTTATGAATGAGGCCTGATGTATTCAATGTTTAAAAAATCATCCTTTTTTCTTGTTTTAAGCACTTTTAATACAACTTATCTAAAGGCACAAGTTGAAATATTAAAAATGATCATATACAGTGCATCCAGAAAGTATTCACAGCGCTTTTCCCACATTTTGTTATGTTACAGCCTTATTCCAAAATGGATTAAATTAATTATTTTCCTCAAAATTCTATAAACAATACCCAATAATGACAAAGTGCAAGAAGTTTGTTTGAAAAGGCTGTGTGTCAAGCCTTTGCCATGAAACACAAAATTGAGCTCTGGTGCATCCTGTTTCCACTGATCATCCTTGATGTTTCTACAACTTTAATGGAGTCCACCGGTGGAAAAATTCAGTTGTTTGGACATGATTTGGAAAGGCACACACCTGTCTATATAAGGTCCCACAGTTAACAGTGCATGTCAGAGCACAAACTAAGCAATGAAGTCCAAAGAATTGTCTGTAGACCTCTGAGACAGGACTGTATCGAGGCACAGATCTGGGGAAGGGTACAGAGAAATTTCTGCAGCATTGAAGGTCCCAATGAGTGGCCTCCATCCATAAATGGAAGAAGTTTAGAACCACCAGGACTCTTTCTAGAGCTGGCCCCACGGCCTAACTGAGCAGAAAGGCCTTAGTCAGGGAGGTGACCAAGAACCTGATGGTCACTCTGACAGACCTCCAGCATTTCTCTGTGGAGAGAGGAGAACCTTCCAGAAGAACAACCATCTCTGCAGCACTCCGCCAATCAGGCCTGTATGGTAGAGTGGCCATAGCCACTCCTCAGTAAAAGGCACATGGCAGCCCATCTGGAGTTTGCCAAAAGGCAACTGAAGGACTCTCAGAACATGAGAAACAAAATGATCTGGTCTGATGAAACAAATATTGAACTCTTTGGCCTGAATGGCAAGCGGAAGGAAACCAGGCACTGGCGAAGGTTCATCTTCCAACAGGACAACGACCCTGAACACACAGCCAAGATAACAAAGGAGTGGCTACGGGACAACCCTGTGAATGTCCTTGAGTGGCCCAGCAAGAGCCCAGACTTGAACCTCTCTGGAGAGATCTGAAAATGGCTGATGGAGCTTGAGAGGTCCTGCAAAGAACAATGGGAGAAACTGCCCAAAAATAGATGTGCCAATCTTGTAGCATCATACACAAAAAGACTTGAGGCTGTAATTGGTGCCAAAGGTGCTTTAACAAAGTATTGAGCAAAGGCTGTGAATACTTATTGCAAAAGTTAAAAACGGTCAAAATGACCGCCGTGATGGTTCTAGTTTTAAAAGCATATTATCTTTGCATTAGGGCTGAAACGTTTAGTCAACATCGTCAAATACAAAATTGACGAGAAAAATGTTCTTTGTTGAATAGTCGTTTGATCTCATTTAACGTAACATGAAATCACAATAAACTGTAATGATGCGTTAGAGCAGCAGTTCACGCCTGATGGAGGAAGAATTACACAGATCATTCCAGATGCACTAAGCTTTCGCAGTTTATTTTATGTAGATCTCAAAGTATTAGGGAATTATAAAAAGTACATTTCAGAAGCATGTACCATTGTGGAATAAGCGGAGGCGGAGCTCTTTAAAGGAAACACCCCGGCGTTACATCTTAAATGCAGTACAATTTAATGCGTTATAGCTTTATTAAAGTTCAAATACAGAAGCAGCTCATGTTAATAACTATAAACTCAGAAACTGGCATTTCTCTGTGTGGTCGGTGCCTCTTCTATAAGTTGCGCGAATGTCCCAATCTAAGGGGGGAGAGATTGAAACTGCACCCGGCTGAGAGAGACTCTGCCACGGGGACGCTCATCTCTCGAGCGCGGATGCTTAATGCAGCTAGATTGGAACTTATTTAATCATCATATCTAGATATATGTCCATATGCATTTCTTATCATGAAGAAAAATGGCAAAATGCAGCTTTATTAATAAGAGAGCACTTTGCACATTAGTTTTGGAAATTTTTTATTCATTCTATTGTATGCTTGTTTATTTTTAGGTTTTGTTTTTTAGTACTTGTTAAAAAATGTAATTAAAAGTTGCAAAAGTTGAAGCAAATCTTATACAAGTGTTCAAAAATACTTTTAAGCATACATTGTTCAGTTTTGTAAAAATAATATATTTAAATTAAAGTGTTGCTCAATGGCATATTTTTGTTCTTAGTTCTGCTGCTAATGTTTTGTAGACTTTGTTATTAAAAGTGTTGTTTAGTAACCTGTTTTTGTTTTGGTACCGAAAATGGTATAGAGTACCGTGAAATTTCACTGGTATTGGTACCGACTACTGAAATTTTGGTACCGTGACAACACTACATGTAATACCTTGAATGTAGATTTCACATGAGGTCAGTAAAAGTTGTTTTAACCACTTGATGGTGATTTTAAAGTAATATTTATGCAGTATAAAATGTTAACATAAATTCATGATGCTTATGCATTAAGCTATACGCGTTCATAATATGCGCAGGTAACGCTGTTATTGTACTTTGATGAAACTGATATGTTGCAAAGTTGAGCATATCAATTTATTATTAATATGCAGAATAAAAAAATAATGATTGAGGCATATCTTTGGGCAGATGTGTGAATGGTTTTTGCAGCAGATGGCACATGAGTAAGCAGCATATAAAACAAAGGAGTGAATGGGCACTTCAAAGTATTTTAGTAGATTTGATTCCTTTTGTTGACTAATAAAACAAAACAAAAATGACATGGTCTTGGAAAAAGTCGCTAAGTGAACAAGGTTGGGCGATATGGCAAAAAATTTCATATCATTCGATATCAATATTTCTCACAATATACGTTCACATTTTTGTCAGAGATAATGATATCTTTCACAAAATTGGAACAGAAATCTATTTGTTTATTATTAAAGGCTTGTAACATTTAGATTAATAAAACTAAATTTTGTTTTTATTAATGTAGGCGCTCTGGTACCACAATAACTTATGTGGCATCATGTTTACTCACATGCAGGGAAAAGAGGAAACTCCTAAAGAGCGGGATGAGGCATAAATGAAACCTGTTCAGTGCTACTGAAAAATATTCAAGAATACGGTGCAGAAAGATCAGATATGATGTAACCAGCACTGTTTTTATCGTGCTGCTCACTAGAGACGATGAAACGCAACCGTCGTTATGATGTCTTGCAATCCAGATGGAATCAGTCCGGACCCGGAACGCAGTGACTGGCATAGCGGGCACATTATCATATCTTCATGCAGTCTGAGGCTGTATTTCCACTGACGTGGAAGACATGCGCTTTAAAGCCACTCCCAACGCTAGGGCACAGCTTGCCCCCCACTGCTGTCAATTCTACAATCCGCCTTGCAAGCGTGGTACTCTGCTTTCAGAGGAATGAATCGAAAGTGCTCTCTCACCTTTGCTGACAGAACAAAATGCTTCCAAAAAAGATACATCGATCCACACGCAACAGTCAAAGTTATCTGAAGTTATGAAGCTTGTGTTAAATTTTCTGTTGACTTCTCATTGGCCAACATCCACTTCAGACACTTGGAGAACTTGAGAAACAACAATAGTTAAAGGGCTGGACTGAGCAGATTCACCGTTCTTTTACCAGCGTGTTGACTCGTAAGGAATTTGTAAAGGGTTATTTTGAATAGGTGTTTTAAAGGTAAAAGATGCTGTAATCTTTACTGTAAAAACTTCAATGATTTAAGTTTGTTACATCTGTCTATATATCTGCATATCTAAATCTCTCCCTGTAGATGTTCCCCTCTCTTGTTTCAAGCAATTTGATAGCGAAGTCCTTCATTTGGAATGGTAAATGGCCCAGATTGCATTTCAGAAAGTTGCATAGGCCGATTGACAAATGTGGGCTAGGCCATCCCCAGATTGTTTTATTAATAAAGACGGCGAGTAGAGATGCGATTGAGATTTTATTTTGATTAGCATTTTTGTCTTGTGCTCCCAATACCTTGCTCATACATGAGAACAGCTTGCTCCCTATTTGACGCATGTTTGCATTAATTTGCTAAAGAGACAAATCATGAAAATAATGAAGGCAGTGAGTAGGGAGATCATATTTCATTTTCTAGTTTTTTGTCTCCTGCTACCCAAACCATGCTCTCCTCTTTCAACCAACATGAAAGATTGGCTCGCACCCATTTTGCTATTTAAAAAAGGAAACATTTAAGATAAACAGCTGAAAATAATAAAGACCGCATCTGAGACTCCTCGTCTCGGACCAATAGCTACAAAAGAGCCAAGCTTGTGTCTAGTGGACACTAGTCTTTTAAATGCATGTATATTGTGTTGCTGTATTGAGTATTTTTTTTCTGTAGGTGAGAGTTGCTGCGTTACAGAATCTGGTGAAGATCATGTCCTTATATTATCAGTACATGGAGGCATACATGGGCCCTGCACTGTTTGCGGTGAGTTTGTACTGCTGTGCTGAAGTGATTGATAATTGTGAGCGTTTAAATATCAGTGATGTGCTTACATGCTGCTTCATGTTCAGATCACAATAGAGGCCATGAAGAGTGACATTGATGAAGTGGCCTTACAGGGAATTGAGTTCTGGTCCAACGTCTGTGATGAGGAGATGGATCTGGCTATTGAAGCCACTGAGGTGATGGACGCAGTAATCTTTTCATCTCCAGTCAACTAATCAATAAACATTTAGTTCATGATAAGTGTTTTTGTTCATTAATGTATTCAGGCATCTGAACAGGGTCGTCCTCCAGAGCACACCAGCAAATTCTACGCTAAAGGAGCTCTGCAGTATCTGGTGCCCATCCTCACACAAACACTCACCAAACAGGTGAATTCTGATTTCAAAGTAATAGCCTGCTTAGTGCTTTCGGTCAATTAATTTGTCGCATAATTTTTTGTAGTTAATCATGATTAATCCCAGATTTTGATTGTACTGTAATTTGACATACTTTTCCTGTTAAAATATATTTCTCTCTTGGGATAGAAAGCAAAACAAAATGTAACAATATAATGCTTTAACATTTACCAAACAAAACCTTCCTCAGTATAAAGATAGAAATGCACTAAAATATCACAAATTCAAGTAACATTAAACATTTCCCAAATTCTAAATGGGTCTCCACATAGGTTGCATTTTCATTGCATTTGGGATTAAATCACTTACTCTAATCATCCACAATCTGACTATAGACTGTGGCTATCCACTTGCAAAACCAAACAGTGATTAACCTTCCAAATGGTCTGTTGCAAATCATTTTGCCATGTAAATGAACAAATGACTGCAGATCTTTTACATAAGGTCAGATCTCACCTTAAATTACCTTGTGTATCTGTCATTAAGGACACTACAGTCCATGCATTTAACAGTCAAATCTTTATGCAGTTATGATGTGTCTGAAATTTTAGTACATTTTATTTACAAAAATGACTCGATAGTTTGATCTTTTGTGAATCTGCTCTTGTTTCAGGATGAGAATGATGATGATGATGACTGGAACCCATGTAAAGCTGCTGGTGTGTGTCTCATGCTGCTGGCCACATGCTGTGAGGACGATGTGGTGCCTCACGTGCTGCCCTTCATCAAAGAGCACATTAAACACCCTGACTGGCGCTACAGAGACGCCTCCGTCATGGCGTTTGGCTCCATCCTAGAGGGACCTGAACTCAACCAGCTCAAACCGCTTGTCATTCAGGTGACTCAAAGTTTTCAAATGTTTTTTCAAAGTAAACCAAGAAATGTCCTCACTTTCAATTTTTATTTTCAGCAAATTTATGTGCAATTATTTGTACTAACATAAAGGTTCAGCAACTAAGACATAAACTGAACAAGTTTCACAGACATGTTACTAACAGAAATGGAATAATGCAGGGGTTCTCAACTGGTGGGTCGCGACCCAAAAGTGGGTCGCAGACCTGTTTTGGGTGGGTCTCGGTAAGCTGGTCAAAAAAAAAAAAAAAATGTAATGTGCGTCTCATGTTTGATTGGTCTTTTATTTTGAAAAAAGGTTTTTGACAGGCATTCGTCAGAGACGTGCAGTAGTTTACTATGGTAGCCATGGTAACCATCGCCATGGTAACCATCCTGTCTTTACGTTGTTTTGACATTCAGATTCGAGATGGCGAAGCGCAAATATGACCCATACTATTTAAAAAATGGATTTTCGTACATTGAGGATAAAAAGGGACAGTGTGTGCTTTGTAGTGAAGTGCTTGCCAATGAGAGCATGAAATCATCCAAACTGAAGCGCCGTTTAGAAACCAAACATCCCGCATCGAAAGACAAGCCGGTGGAGTGTTTTCAAAGACGTCTCCAGGAGCTGAGGGCATCACAAAAGTGTCTGACAGCGTCTTGCTCCAAACAAGAACAAGCTCTTTGGGCATCTTACCTAGTAGCTCACCGCATTGCAAAGGCCAAGAAACCCCACACAGTAGCCGAAGAGCACATTTTACCTGCTGCAATGGATATGGTAAGAGAGGTGCTGGATCAGTCAGCGGCGGATAAACTGAAAACCATACCACTTTCCAATGATACCATAGCTCGGCGGATTGAAGACATGTCTGGTAACATAAAACAACAGACCACAGCCCGCATCCAGGCAAGCCCTTACTACGCCTTACAGATGGATGAATCGACAGATATCGCTAACCATGCCATTTTATTGGTTTATGTGAGGCATGTGTGGGATGGTGATTTGCAAGAACAAAACAGCAGAGACCTCCCTACCACTACAAAAGCAGAGGAAATTTTTAACACCCTGGACTTGTATTTGAGCTCACTGGGCCTCAGTTGGGAATATTGTGTGGGAATCACCACTGATGGAGCTGGCTCTATGACCGGGAAACATTCCGGTATGGTGAAGCGAATTCTGGAGAGGGCACCTAACGCGACGTGGAACCACTGCTTTTTGCACCGAGAAGCGCTGGCGGCTAAGAATATGGTACCTTTACTTGATGAAACTTTAACAAATGTCATCAAAGTGGTGAACCACATAAAACGGAGTGCAAAAAGTAGCCGTTGCTTTTCACATCGGTGTAAAGACCTGGGCTCTGAGCACATGCAGGTGCTGTATCACTCAGAAGTCCGCTGGCTGTCGAGGGGCAAGGTGTTGTCACGCTTTTACGAACTTAAAACAGAAATCGCCACATTCCTCTATGTAGAACTGTTTGACAACGAAATGTGGCTCGTACGAGTTGCATATCTTGCTGATATTTGAGAGCACCTCAACACATTAACTGTATCGATGCAAGGGAGAGGACACACTATATTTGAACAGTCAGACAAAATTGCTGCGTTCAAGAAAAAGATCTCACTGTGGCTAAATCATTTATCCAAAGACAGACTGGACATGTTTCCCAACTCTTGCCATGAAGCACAGCAGCTGGACAGTGCGGCCAAAAATAACTTGAAACAAACTTTAAGGGCGCATCTCACTAAAATTCAAGCTCGGTTTGACGACTACTTCCCAGAGAAACAAACAACCATGGACTGAATACGCGACCCCTTCGGTATCAATGTGGAAAACATCACGTTGCCAAGCAGCGAAGAGCATCAGCTGGTGGGCCTGAGGTAAGCCTTTCCCACTTCTGGTGCAGCGATGTGATGACTGAGTATCCATCCCTCGCCACTTTAGCAGTCAAAACGATCTTACCATTCAGCACAACCTATTTGTGTGAAAGTGGCTTCTCTACCTTGGTCCAGCTCAAGTCAAAGCAGAGAAACAGGTTGGACACTGAGCATGATCTGAGTAGCTCTGTCTACTGTCACCCCAGACTTTGAAACTCTTATCAAGAGTAAAGCACATCCCCAATTGTCTCATTAACTTCCACAAATGACCTGGTTAGGTGAAAACTTTATTTTGAGTAATTTTGACATTGATTTTATTCAATTTTGTACATGCAGTTGTCATGGTCCTCCTTAGTTTCTTATTAATTTGGTCATAATGCAGTAAAAATATCTTGTTATGTGGCCTTATTTAATTAACTTTTGTACATGCGGTTGTCAGTTACTTAATAATATGCTCTGAAATGCACGTTGCACGGGATAATATATTCATGTATGTAGGGTTATTATTTTTAAAAAGAAGATTTTTTCAACAGTTATTTTTGAAAAATAAATTTTGTTGGTCGAATTCTAAAAACTTGGGTCGCGACTTAATGACCATGGGAAAATGTGGGTCCCAGGGTGGGACCAGTTGAGAACCCCTGGAATAATGTGTCCCTGAACAAAGGGGGGTGTCTGCTGTAAAAAAAGTAACAGTCTGTGTGTGCTGTGGCCAACAGCTGCATTAAATACTGCTGTGCATCATCTTCTCATGAACTGCACCAGATTTGCCAGTCTTGCTGTGAGATGTTACCCCACTCTTCCACCAAGGCACTTGCAAGTTCCTGGACATTTCTGGGGGGAATAGCCCTAGCCCTCACCTTCCAATCCAACTGGTCCCTGACGTGCTCAATGGTATTGAGATCCAGGCTCTTTGCTGGCCATGACAGAACACAGAAGGGTACCACTAATGAGGAGGATGTCTTCCCTGTAACGCACAGCATTGAGATTGCCTGCAATGACGAGCTCAGTCCGATGATGCTGTTACGCACTGTTCCTGACCATGACGGACCCTCCATCTCCAATTCAGTCCCGCTCCAGAGGACAGGCCTCAGTTTAACGCTCATTCCTTCAACGGTAAACGCAAGTCCAACCATCACCCCTGGTGAGACAAAACAATGACTCGTCAGTGAAGAGCACTTTTTGCCAGTCCTCTCTGGTCCAGTGAAAGGTGGGTTTGTACCCATATGTGATGATGTTGCCGGTGATGTCTGGTAAGGACCTGCCTTACAACAGGCCTACAAGCCCTCAGCCCAGCTTCTCTCAGCCTATTGCGGACAGTCTGAGCACTGATGGAGGGATTGTGCATTCCTGGTGTAACTCGGGCAGTTGTTGTTGCCATCCTGTACCTGTCCCGCAGGTGTGAGATTTGGGTGTACCGATCCTGTGCAGGTGTTGTGTGGTCTGCCACTGCAAGCATGATCAACTGTCCTTCCCATCTTCCTGTAGTGCTGTCTTAGGCATCTCACAGTATGGACATTGCAATTTATTGCCCTGGCCACATCTGCAGTCCTCATGCCTCCATGCAGCATACCTAAGGGCCCAGGGCATCTTTCTTTTGGTGTTAGTCAGTAGAAAGGGTGTTTAGTGTCCTAAGTTTTTATAACTATGACCTTAATTGCCTACCATCTGTAAGCTGTTAGTCTTAATGACCTTTCCACAGGTGCGTGTTCATTAATTGTTTATGGTTCATTGAACAAGCATGAAATACTTTGTTTAAACCCTTTACAGTAAAGATCTGTAAAGTGTTTTTTTTTTTTTTACAAAATTATCTTTTTAAAATACAGTGTCCTGAAAAAGGGACGTTTCTATTTTTGCTGAGTTCATAATGTGAGCTGCTGTGTGTCGTGTAATTTTGCATGGATATATAGTTAACCTCTGTTGATGTGACAGGCCATGCCGACGCTCATAGAGCTGATGAAGGACCCCAGTGTGGTAGTAAGGGACACAACTGCATGGACATTAGGACGCATCTGTGATCTGCTACCTGAGGCAGCCATAAATGAGGTGTATCTGGCCCCTCTTCTCCAGTGCCTGATTGAGGGTCTCGGGGCTGAACCTCGCGTGGCCTCCAATGTCTGCTGGGTATGTCATCATTATTTACTACTTGCAACACTTCAGAACAGATAAAGCAGCTGTTTCAATCTGAGCATGTCCTGTCACGTGACTGCAGTCAGTATTAAAAGCAATCACAATTTAAAAACAAATTTAAATGCATAATATTTTGGAAGTGTATGTTGAAATGCTGTTAAGTGTCAGGGCTCTATAGTGCGAGCATTTTACGCTCTCTGAAATCTTAAGCCCTGATCTGTGTTGCTATTGTTGCTGTAACGTTATTGGAGGACCTATCTGGCCATAGCTTTTGAAAATGTGATTGGATGAGATATACCTGTAAAATTAAAATATAATTACACATATTTGACAAGGAATTAGTTCTCTTGACTCTAAAAATTTACATTTTGCAGTGTAGTGTTTTATAAAATGTGCAGCAGTCTTCAGTACATTAAATAATGAACAAGATGATCAATCCTGTCATGAATAAATGAAGCTCACTCAGAATTCAGACCGTTTCTGACACACTTTTCCATGCATCATTGTTTTATTGTATCCATGCATGTGGTTGCAGACAAGTAGAAATCCCTCACAATGCTGAAAATTATCCGTCTTGCCTTCACCCGGGAGACCGATGGCGTGTGCTCGCTGTCTTCACTTTCATTGGTAGTCACTCACGAATGTCGTACATAGTACCATAGTACCACCTAGCATCCAACCAGCGGTAAAAAAAGAAATCCTGTGGATTTAGTTTTTTTCTGTGACTAACCGACCAATCAAAACTTGGTCGACTAAGACTCTTCTCATCGACTAACATTTGTCGACTATTAGGGGACAGCCCTAAAAAGGAATATACTAAGTTGAAAGCACAAAACGATTGATGAGAATGTTTAAGCAACTGTCCCTTCATACCCACCCCTATTAGTGTGCCAAATGTCATTTTCCTATGAATGGTTCATAGTGCTGCCTTAAACACCCATTTGGGAGATAAAGGAGCCAAGTCGTTTTCAATTGAATCAGGAATTATGCAATTAAGTACAGCTTATGTCAGTCCAATGTGTAGACACAAAGGTACAATTTTTAAAACCATCCTATACACTCTCTCAATTATTGGACCCATTGTCCAGAGCTTTTACCACTGTGCCACACAATCGATAAGTCTAAAGTACATCAAAAAGACATATCAAGCTAACCATTGTTACAGCGGTCACAATGTAAAATTTTGTATTTGTGTTCAAAGATGAAAATCAAAATTCTGTTGAGTCATTTTTGTGCAGCTCAGGCTGAAGATTTTTCCATTTTTGCTTTTGTTCCTTGGAATGTTTTAATGTAATGGGAACATTGCAATTACCATAAGTGAGAAATCAGAAGCAATAATTTTATATTTAGACCAAACATTTCAAAAGTTATAGGTAACAGTAATGTTTTTTTTATTTTTTTTATTATTATTATTATTATTATTATTATTATTATTATTCTCTTTTCTCCTGAACTCTTAACCCAATTCCCAATGCTGTCTAATTCCTTGTGGTGTTAATCGCTTCAATCTGGGCGTTGGAGGACGTGTCTGTTGCTTCTGGTTCTGAGACATTCTGCCCGTGAATCTTATCACATGTCTTGCTGAGCACATTACCACCTGAGATTTTAGCACATGTGGAGACTTGCGCTATTCACAGTGGTATCCATGCACAACTACTCACGTGCCCCACTGAAAACCACCACACAGCGATCACGAGGAAGGTAACCCATGTGACTACCCACCCCAGCAATCGTGCCAATTGCTTGCTTGGGAAGCCTGGCTGGAGTAACTCAGCACACCCTAAATTTGAACTTGTGACTCCTGGGGTGGTAATTGGCGGCTTTGCCCACTGAGCTACCCAGACCCCCTAATAAAGTGATTTTTTTTTATTTTTTATTTTTATTTATTTTGGTGCTATGAAGTTTGGCCTAGGGATCCCAATCCTTCATACCCACCCCTATCAGTGTTCCAAATATAATTTTCCTATTGACGGTTCATAGTGTTGCCTTTAACTCCCATTGAAGAGGAAAAAGGAAGAGTAATATTACCTGCAAGCTGAAATTATTGGGGACAAGCCCTGCATCTATTCAGTAAGCACAACACAAAGACCTCCAGTACAAAAGATATTCAAATGTTAGATACTTCACTGGCCACTGCCTGACCCTTGAACTTGAATCCCACAAGCTTCCAACTGGACTGCGATGCCCCTCTGCATTCATCTTGGTCAAAGGATGGAATACATGGATGATAAATTACAAATTGAAGCCTTCTACCAAATAACAAGACAATACATCTGTGGACACTTCTGCAGTTAATTCAGGATGGACTTTAAAGACTTTGGCAATTGTAGTTCATACAAAATCTCTGTCCCTCAATTATAATTTAGTTTTTGGCATAATATACAATCACGTTTTCGTAAAACCGCACAATGACGACTACAGAAATGCTGTAACAGAAAATGAAGCTGTAATGTCTGTAAAGCTACTTTGAAATGTGTGTTGTGAAAAGCACTATACAAATAAATTACTTGACTTGCCAAGGTGGGTATCGGACCATGAACCTTTAGAACTGTGTAGTCCGGAGCTTTACACTGCACATGCAGGTGACCCATTTCACCAAAGAGACATCCCAAAGTTATAGTCAACACCATATAGGTTAATTATCTTTTGAACTGAGGCGCTGTCACAAACTACTTTGGCATACCAATGTTCTTTTAAATCTGACAAAGCATTTAAAAGACTCATCACTTTATAATAAAATTCAATATGGCAGAGGAAAAATGGCTTATGTGGGAAAATGTGGTGTCTCCTGAAACCTCATGACCCAAGTAATCCAGACGACAACCTCATTATTTTAAGGGGAAAAAATATATATATATATATATATATATTCCCATACCCATAGGGGGGTGCTGTCTGCAAACTTTGAATGGTTCTACAAAGCATTCAAAGTTTCCTTTTGATATGACAAAGCCTTCCGGAGATACAGCCTTGCTTTTTACATTGACCTTGTTAACTTTGCTTTAACTTCTGAACAGTAATAAAGGCATTTAAACTCATCTTCTGACACCTGCAGCCCATTTTCATGGGATAGAGTTGTGTGCTGGTTGTACTGTAATGTTATACTCATAGATGTGATTCTTTTCAGGCATTTTCCAGTCTGGCTGAAGCTGCTTATGAAGCAACAGATGCTGCAGAAGACCAGGAGGAGCCCAGCACTTACTGTCTATCCTCTTCCTTTGAACTCATCGTACAAAAACTACTGGAGACAACAGACAGGTACACTAGGATAAATTCTACTCTCTTCTCTGGGTTTTGTTTTTCTATTAAAGGGTCTTGAAACCTCAAAACACAGTTAACATCTATGTACAGGTTTCACTGAGCAAGAATTTGGATTTTTATACCAAACATTTCAAAAGTTATATGCAACATTTGAGTACTTTTATTATTTTTATTGTATTACTTTTCTCCTGAACTCCTAACCCTATTTCCAATGCTCTCTAATTCCTTGTTTTGTTAATCGCTTCAATCTGGGTGATTGAGGACGTGTCTCAGTTGCTTCTGTTTCTGAGACAGTCTGCCCATGCATCGTATCACATGTCTTGCTTGAGTATGTTACCACCTGAAATTTTGGGGCATGCGGAGAATCTATTCACAGTGGCATCCATGCACAGCTATCCACGTGCCCCACCGAGAGCGAGAACCACCACATAGCGATCACGAGGAAGCTAACCCATTTGACTACCCTAGCAACCAGGCCAATTGGTTGCTTAGGAAGCCTGGCATAGGGGTGGTCGATTATACCAGTAGCAATTTGATAATCGGTATACATTTTGGATTATTGTATTGTGGTTTCACACAATCGCCGCCGTTGGAAAGAAATGTGCACAGCATTCTATTCATGTTACTCGTACATGGTACAAATTCTGTCAGAGAAATGGAATGTGGAGCATCTGCAACTTCCTCAAATCACTATGAATGGGAAAATGAGTTGATTGTGAGGTTAAAATAGGTGCATTTTTGTTTAATTTGTTTGGCTTTAGAAAAAATTATACCAACTGTGCAAGGCTAAAAATGTTGAGCAATTCCAGTTACTGATGTGATATTTGCAGTGAAATGTATTTTCTCCCATGATGTACTCATTGCCAGAAACAAACACTGCAGATGCAGTCCAGACATTGTGTTCTGTCTAGATGAGTTTTTCACTGTTTAGATCAGGAAATTAATGTGGGTTTATGGTAAAAATGGACATGAGTTTTTGGGAGATAACTTTTAATAAAAAAAAACTCTGAATTTAAATGCACAATCCAAAAATATTACTAGCCACACGATGAAGAGGGGTTGGTACATATACAACCATACAAAACTCTTTAAAACCTGCAAATGTTGATGTCTGAGACGTGTTCTGAATTGACTGCTTCATTCAGCACGGTACTAGATCGTGATGCCATCTAATGGCTGTGTGTGAAAATACTGAGCAGCGCACCAATAATGATATCCAGTCTTTATCATATTGAACTTTAAATCACAAAGCTTGTCAAATTGGGCACTACCCAAAGGTTGTCTATAGATTTCATAACATTTGCACTGTTGGGTGGTTTTGTGCTGATCAACAATAGCTATGTGTTTGTCAGGAATTATTGGAACCGGGGGGTCACTTGATGCCATGCAAGGATCGGTCGTGTGAACGGCGAGCTCTGCGCACTTTGCTAGTTTTTTTTTTTGTTATTTTGTGTTTATTTTGATCATTCATTTGAGTACAATCATGTACAATCATTTCAGGTTACATATAGTGCTCAATGCAATCACAAAGTGTCTTTACAAATACAGGTATGTACATTTACCTAATGCGTTTTAAATATATATTGTACTCCAGGTTTGTTTAATTGTTTCAAAGTATAACTTTTTTTCTTTTACAACAGAAAATAAATACAAATAAGAAGGGCACCAAAAGAAAAAAAAAAAAAAAGAAAAAAAAAATGTAAAAAAATAAATAAATAAAAGGGGGTAACTATATACATCCAGGGAGAGAACATGTGTCCTAGTTAGATTCCATCCTTAACAACCTCAAATGACTTATTATTATAATCTCAAGTGACTTATGAAAATTATTATTAACATACATGCAGACATATATTATTAACATATACATTATATATTAATCTTCATTATTTAAGTATAGCAGCAAAATCTGACCTTCTTTCTGATACATATTCAACCCATTTCCTCCATTTTTCCAGAAAAACATCTTTCTTCAAATTAACAACAAAAGTTATCTTTTCCATCATATAAATTTCAATGGTCACATCTATCCAGTCATCTAGTGTTGGTCTCTTGTTTTAACCATTTGTGTGTGATTGCCTTCTTACTGGCTGCTAAAAGCACGCCCATCAGGTATTTATTATCTGCTGCTACAATATCTGAACATACACAACCAAAATACAATAATTTGCATTCTAGAGGCATGTCTCCTCTAAAAATATGTTCAAGAGCATCCTGTATTTCTTTCCAATATTCTTGAATATGTAGACATTCCCAAAATATATGGTAATGGTTTGCTTCATTGCATCCACAGTTTCGCCAACATTTTGGAGAGTTATTACTTTATTTGGCCGTTAATATTGGTGTTATAAAATATCTAACAATGTTTTTCCAGCAGTACTCCTTCCAATTTAGTGACCTAGTTGATTTCCACTGAAATTTCCATACAGTCGACCACTCTTCATCAGTGAAAATTATTCCACTTTCAACCACTTCTCTTTGATGTAACTTGTAGAGTGTTTTTTCATATTTATTAAACTCTTGTATATCTGAGAAACTATCTTATATCTAGTACCTGATGTGTATGCCTTCTTAAGTAAGTCTATCAGTGGATTCAAATTGTCTTTGTATCTTCCTTTTATTTTTTTTTATCATAATAACTTCGAACCTGAAGGTATCTATAGAAATCTTGATTTTCTAATAAAAACGTTTCGTTTAATACTTGAAAGCTTAAAATTTCACCTTTCTCAATGATTGTGCAAAAAGAAGTTATTCCCTTATTTGTCCACAATCTAAACCTGTTATCAGATTGATTTGGAGTGAAGTCTGAATCATAAGCAATCCATTTAAAGATGGAAGAGTATTCCAGCAAATTAAATTCTTTTATCGCCGTTGCCCAAACATTTAAAGTAAGCTTTGTCCATGGGTCCTCTAGCTTATCTATATATTGTCGCAAATTATTATCTGCTAATATTGTTTGTACAGGAATATTCTTTGTAGTACAAATTTCCATATCCTTCCAAGGAGCGTTATAATGTGGGTCACACCAATATACCACTGTCCTAATTTGCGCTGCTGTATAATAATCTTTTAATGAGGGAAGAGCCCACCCTCCTTTATCCTTTGGGAGCTGCAATGTTTTAAAGCGTACTCTGGGCTTTTTCCCTTGCCAAATAAAACGTGAAAGCATTTTATCCCATTCTGTGAATTGTTTTCCAGTAATTTCTACAGGTAGACATTGGAATAAGTAAAGATATTTTGGCAATACATTCATTTTAATTGCTTCAATCCTTGAACTAAAACTAAAAAAGGGAATTAGATTCCATTTGGCTAAATCTTCTTTGATTTTTACATTTTAGTGGATCAAAATTCTTTCTTTGTAATTTTTCTATGTTTTTCGTCAAATGGATACCTAAATATTTAAATGATTTTGTATGCCATTTTAACAAATATGTATTTTTAATATTTACAGGGGGATTATAATTATATGAAATTATTTCTGTTTTATCAATATTTAATTTATATCCGGAGAGAGGGCCAGAATTCTGAAATTTTTCCATGAGTTGGGGTAAAGATTTGGTTGGATCTCCAAGATAAATCAGTATATCATCTGCATAGCAGGCTATCTTGTGTTCCACTCCTTTTATACTGATGCCTTGGATTGTTTTATCCTGTCTAATGCTTTGTACTAAGGGTTCCAAGTATAGTGCAAATAATTGAGGGGACCATGGACATCCTTGCCTAGTGCCTCTTTCCAATGTAAATGACTTTGATAAATACCCATTAATCTTTATCTTTGCAGTTGGTGTATCATAAAGTGCCTGTATACTTTTAATTATAACTTCATGAAAGCCAAATTTACGTAGAACCTTATAAAGATAGGTCCAGCTAACTGAATCAAAGGCTTTTTCAGCATCTAAACTTAGAATTATTGATTTTAATTTATTTTTCCTGATATGATTCATAACTTGCAATGTACGCCTAATATTGTCCTGTGTCTGGCGCTGGCGAATAAAACCTGATTGATCTTGATTTATTAGGTTGGGCAGGAATTCTTCCATTCTTCTGGCCATAATTGATGTGAACAATCTATAATCAACATTTAATATCGATAGAGGTCTATACGATCCACATTCTAACTTATCTTTGCCTTCTTTTGGAATAATAGATATAACTGCATCCTTCCAAGATGGGGAGTTATCGCATTCTTTAAAACCCAATTAAAAGTCGGACCAAGATGGGTATAGTTCCTTTTGGAATGCTCTATACCACTCCCCAGTAAATCCATCCGGTCCTGGGGATTTATTAGATTTTAATTTAGTAATAGCCCCTTTTACTTCATTTGCGGTTATTTCTGATATCAGTGTTTTATTTTGATCATCAGTAAGGGTAGGTAACTTTAATGCATCTAAAAAACTATCAATCTCCTGGTGTCTATCTTCAGGCATTTTCGAATATAATTTTTTATAAAACCTTTCAAAAACATCTTGAATGTTCTCTTGTTTGGTTTGAACTGTATTGGTAATAGGATCCCTGACTTTGTATATTGTTTGATCTGCTTGTTGTTTTCTTAATTTCCATGCTAATATTTTCATAAATTTAGATCCATTTTCGTAATATTTTTGCCTAGAAAACATAATTTTTTTCTCTATTTCTTGAGTATACAGCATATTAATTTCGTTTCTTATTTTTTTTCATTTGTTCTAGTATTTTTGGGGTTTGCTTGTCCTTGTGTTCTTTTTCTAATAAATGTAATTGATGTTGTAATTTTTTTAACTCCTGTTGTCGAATTTTCTTTCTAAGTGAGGCTAGTGCTATAACTTTACCTCTTAATACTGCTTTTGCAGCATCCCTCAATATGGGGGTTGTGACCTCTTCATTATCATTAATTTCTAAGTAAGAATGGATTTCATTTTGTATATATATTTTAAAAGAGGGATCATTAAGAAGATTCAAGTTAAATTTCCACAAGGTATCCTTAGGTTTGTTATCTAGTTTTAATGTTAAGTAGATTGGGGCATGATCACTGATATCTATCGTTCCAATATCGCAGCTTGTCACTCTGGTCCTATCTCTATTGAACATAAGGTAATAATCTATCCTGGTGTAGACATTATGTGGGGGGGGGGAATGTGTATAGTCCTTAGTATTTGGATATAGGTCTCTCCATACATCAATTATGCCAATATCATTCATCAATGTGTTAATTTTCCGAAGAATGGGTTTAGAAAATGTTGTTTTTTTGTTTGAGGAGTCAAGCTCAGGTTGTAAATGTACATTTAAATCACCTCCACAGATCAATATACCTTGTGTTTCAGAGGACATAATCTGAAATACTTCTTGAAAAAGGGTAACATTACTACCAGGTGGGGCATAAATGTTAAATAAAGTAACACATGTTCCATTCATCATTCCATGAACAAAAATAAATCGACCCTCTTTATCAGCATACTCGTATTTCTTTTCAAAAATAACCTTATGGGATATCAAAATAATAACTCCTCTCCTATGCCCTGTATGATATGATGAGTAATAGATCTGAGTGAATCCCATTCTTTTCAATTTTTCATGCTCAATATTACCCAGATGTGTCTCTTGTAGATATACAATATGAGCATTTTCTTTTTTCATTTTGCTTAAGATTTGTTTCCTTTTGATTGGGTTAAGCAAACCATTCACATTAAAAGAAATTACTTTTACTTCGTTATTTGTCATGTCAGTTCAATATAACACTGAAATCTAAAGGATAGTAGAGGCACAGTCCCTGGAGAACCAATATACGAACAAGTAAATAGAAAATAAAAAACCTGACGTGCTTCCAAGATAGGGGTCTCGAACAAACGACCCTGTAACAGGTTGGTAGTGGTGTCCAGCATGGAGGGGGAACCTTCTCTTCCACAGTGGTGATCAGGGCCCTCCAGTTCACCGTCTTTACATGAGATATAGGAGAACATAACTCACGTGTCCGACGTGCTGTTATTCCATAATACTAAGAGAGAGATTAAATCAAAGTCTATCCGATTTAAGGTCCAAAAACATGAATAACCTCCAGTATTTTTCTTCATTAATTTTTTATTGTAGAGTGCTTATGCAGCCTCACATTATCTTCTATATGCCTGTAGACGTTCCCTGATGTCTGTCGGTCTCGGAGTCTTTTTACCTCTTGCCTTTCGTTGTGAAACAGTCTCCCAAGACGTGCGCTCGAGTTGTTCAATGAGTGATTCAGTCAGCGATGTTTTCTCCACGTTGAACCCTCTTTCCTCCATATCCAGATACGCTTCTTCAGCTGTGTGGTAGATGTGGGTCCCATCCTCATAGAACACACGTAATCTTGCCGGATAAGGGGTCTGGAATCGAATCTTTTCTTTCAGCACTTTTTTCACCTCCGTGTTTTCCTTCCTTTTCTGAAGAACCGCAGGAGGATAATCATGATCGAAGTAGATTTTTTTGTTGACCCACAAAAATATCCTTTTTCATCCACGCCTTCCGGATCACTTCTTCTTTCATTTTGTACCTGAGGAATTTCACTACAATCGACCTGGGTCTCGCGTTCACTCCCGGTTTGGGTGCAAGTGCCCGGTGTGCTCTCTCCACATGCAGTTCTGTCTCCGGAGGAAAATCCAAAGTGTCTCGCAGGAGTTGTTCGACGTAGTCAGTCATGGGATTTCTCTCTGCGCCCTCTGGCACGTTGTATATCCTTATATTATCTCTTCTTGATCTACCTTCTTGGTCAATCTGCTTACTTTCCAGATGCGACTGCATTTTTTGCATTGTCAAAGAAGGCCCTGAAGACATTAAAAGACACTTAACGTGCTCGAGCTAACACCCCTGAGCAGGCCGCGGGCCTGGGAATCGATTTGGTCGGAAATGAGCAGGAAATGTGGCTGGAGATGCTGAACATGTCGGCAATACAGTGACTTAGAGGATCTTGCTGCGGCACGTCGATTGATCACTGCCATGGAGGTGAAGTTTACTGATGTGGTAACAAGAGTGGGGGATGTCGAGAAATTGATAATTACCTGGAGTCATCAGAGAGGGAATTATCTGCTAATCCGCTAGCAACCAATGTAGATTTAGACCGTAGCCGGTGGAATAACATCTGTATGTGACAGGATATGTTGAAATTCCTGGATGGGTTCTTTTCGAGTCTGCTTTACATGGCAATCCATAAACTGAAAATCCAGCGAGCTCACAGGGTTCCGGCTCTGCGATCCGCGAAGGGAGACAGGCCCCAATCAATTCTGGCCAAATTTCTGAGATCATCCGATAAAGATCTTGTGTTGCGCGAGGAGTAAAGGAAGGCTTTCTTGCAAGAACCAGAGAATTTTATTGTTCCCTGATTTTATGAACTCAACGAGAAACATGAATGATTCAAGGAGTGCAGGAAACTTTTACATCAACGGAAGGTTGCTTTTGTACTGATTTTCCCGGCCAAATTGAGAATGGATGCCAAAGATGTCCTTAAAACATTCACATGCCCACAGAAAGTAATGTCCTTCATAAAGTCAATGGAGTGAGTAAGTTCAGTAAGTAATGTTAATATGAGTGGATTGTCTCTCTCCACGTGGAATGTGAATGGGTAAATAACCTTCCTCATAAAAAGGAAGGTTATTTCTCTTAAGTGTAAGTGTAATGAAGACTGAGGTTGGTTGGGATCCATCAGCGATTTATTAAGGTAGGCAATGTCAAGTACAGGCGAAGGTAATTGGCAGGCAAACAGGAATGTACAGGCAGGCAGAATCATAGTCAAACAGGCAAGTGATCAGGGCAGGCAGTAATTATCAGTGGTAGAGGGTCAGGCGTAAACTCAGTAAAAGCAGGCGGCAGACAGATGTAGACGGTATAATCAGACAAGGGTCAAAACACAGAATCAGGAATAACAGTGATAAACGCTCAGAAATGCAGCCGGAGCAAAACAAGACTTCACAATGAATGAACAAGAAAACACTGTTTAAGTAGTGTGAATTAATGACAGTCAGCTGGAGCGTAATCACGCCAGGTATGTGGGTTTATGGGAAATGTAGTCTAATGGTCAATACTCGGGTGAAACCGATCTCCGGTGGCCGGTTGAGGCGCCGCCTTCACCGGCGTTCGTAACAGTAAGAAATATGATAGTGTTTGTTCAAGAAACACTCCTTTCTCCGCAGGAAGCTGAATTTTATTTTTAAATATAGTTCTAGCTCAAGTAAGCAGGGGAATCATTACACTAAGGAAACATCTACAATTCAAATGTTTCAAACGGAGTAAAGAGAAATTAGGAAGAGTCAATAGTGTTTAGCTGAAATTCAGGGACAAAGTCTTATTTTGGCTAATATTTATGTTCCTAATGTGGATGATCGGGGCTTTTTTATATATCTTGAAGGGATGTTGCAAGCCGGTGGCACTGCTCATGATTTAATATTGGGAGGAGACTAATTTATTGATTGACTCAGTCCTTGATCATTGTGAAGCAAAAGTGTGTAAGCCCACTAAAGCAACATTGACACTTCATTATGTGTAAATATCTTGGTCTTATTGTTTTCATTTATCCATAAGATTTATTCTAGAATATTTTTATTTTATTTCTAATATCCTCATTTAATCTGTTGTTTTATTGTTCAATTGGAAACATTTTAGTCTCTGGTCACACCCTGTGTTGCCACTTATCGAGGTAAAGAAATCATATAGTTGTAGCTTTAATGTATCCCTTTTGCAAAATCCTGAATTCCAACAAATGCTAGGAAATCAAGGCTGAAATCAATGTCTATATGGAGTCCCAACAGGTCCTCAGGATCCACTGTGGGCATGGCTTTGGAGGCATTTACATTTATGCATTTGGCAGACGCTTTTATCCAAAGCGACTTACAGTGCACTTATGACAGGGACAATCCCCCGGAGCAACCTGGAGTTAATTGTCTTGCTCAAGGACACAATGGTGGTGGCTGTGGGGATCGAACCAGTGACCTTCTGATTAACAGTTATGTGCTTTAGCCCACTACACCACCACCACGCCATTTAAGGCAGTTCTTGGGGGGCCAGATCATAGAGTATGCCTTATTCACCAAAAATTCTAAAGCACAAGAACTGGAATTGGAAGGAATATTAAAAGTGCAGAATGTCGTCTAATGGCCGTTGACAATGCTTCTAAGAATTCTATCTTGATCTCTATAGTTCCACATCTTCGTCTACTGACGAAGATATTAGAAACTTTGTGGAACCATTAGAACTTCCTAAATTGACGATTGGGCAAAAGATTTCTCTTGATCTTGAGAACCTTGGAGGAGCTTGGCGAGATAATTAAGACCTTGCCTTCTGGCAAGGCTCCGGGGCCATACTGCTTTGCCGCTGATTTTGTTTTTTTTAGATCATGTGCTACAGAACTGGCTCCACATTTGCTAGAAGTTTATACGGAATCATTAAAGAATGGAAAGCATCCGCCAACCATGACACAAGCCCGGATCAGACTCCTCCTTAAGAAGGACAAAGATCCAAGCAAGTGTAAGAGTTACCGTCCAATTTCCCTTATCCAGCTAGACGTTAAAATATTGTCAGAAATTGACCAACCGATTAAGTAAAGTTATGACATTATCTCTCTCATAGATCAGGTGGGGTTTATTCGTGCCATAGCCCTTCTGATAACATTAGGCGTTTCAACTATCATGTGGTCAGTGGCAAATTATCAGACTCCGGTCGTGGCCATCTCACTTGATGCTGAAAAGGTGTTTGATATGGTAGAATGGGATTATCTTTTTAAGATTTTGGAAATGTATGGTTTTGGGAATACTTTTATTGAATGTATTAAGTTACTTTATAGACACCCTGTAGCGGCAGTACAAACAAATTGATGAATTTCACATTATTTTACTCTGGGTTGGGGCACCCGGCAGGGTTGCCTTTCCTCATTGTTCTGTCTTGCCCTGGAGCATTAGCTTTTATAGGGGTTGTGGTTGGAGGTGTGG
This sequence comes from Xyrauchen texanus, assembly GCF_025860055.1. Taxonomy (NCBI): domain Eukaryota; kingdom Metazoa; phylum Chordata; class Actinopteri; order Cypriniformes; family Catostomidae; genus Xyrauchen; species Xyrauchen texanus. The sequence goes on along the minus strand of NC_068301.1, from coordinate 40,738,252 downwards.
TGCACAAGCTTTTGCTTTACGCTGATCATATTTTATTGGTCTCCGACCCAACTAGATCTATGCCTTGCCTCCACAGAATTATTAATTCCTTTTCTAGCTTCCAAAGAATAGTCAATTGGTCTAAATCCAAATATTTGTCTCTGACAGTGTACTGCCTGCTAACTGCTTTTCAGCCGTGCGCCTTCCACTGGCCCGAACAGGGCATTGAGTATTTGGGTATTTTATTCCCAGCAAAATTGTGATTTTTAGTTACTTAATTTTGACCCCTTAATAAAGTTTGAGCGAGGTGGGCTTAATTACATTTATCTATGAATGGGAAAGTTTAATGTTATTAAAATGATTTGTATTCTAAAATTGAACTACCTGCTAAAATCTCTCCCTATAGATGTCCCCCTCTCTTATATTAAGCAATTTGATGGCATAGATTCATTTGGAATGTTTAATGTCCCAGATTACATTTTAGTCAGTTACTTAGGCTGATTGACAAATGTGGGCTAGGCCTTCCCGAGATTGTTTTATGCATTTGGTTTCAGACATTTGACTCATTGGATGCTTCCACTTGAGAGAGCCCCTCCCTGGTTTATATTGTACAGGAACTTCTTTCCCCCTTTTCATCATTGCAAAGCCTTTGTCAAACTAACCGGGGAAGTTGTTACACCCCGTTATCTCACATTTGCACTCGGTATTGACAGTGTCCAGAGTGTTTAATTCGGACATTTAAATGTTGACTTGCATATGGCTGAACCCAAAATTATGTATTAATAGGTCCCATTCTGCTGGACAGAGTGGATTGTGAGGGAGGTTAATACGCTATGTGACCTAATATGAAAGTGGAGTGTTGAGATCCTTTGAAAATATGGTTTAACATTCTGGGATTTCCAGGTCTCCATTCTTTAGGTATTTACAGCTGCACCACCTACTTTGTACTATTTTTGGGAGTAGCATACACCCCCCTAAAGCAGCAGGTTATGGGAGAAAGATTTAAACTGCATTGGAGGAGGGAGTGTGGTCTAGGATTCTAAAAACATCAAGTCTTCATCTAGAGATGCAAGTGTGCACCTTATGCAATTTAATATTTTACATGGATTCAATTGGATCCCCTCTAGATTGTATAGGCCTGGTCTTAAAGGCACACCCATCTGCTGGCAACGCCAATCAGAACATGGATAAACAACCCATGTTTTTTGGAGGTGTGTTAAGATCCAAGAATTTTGGTTGATCGTTCAGTTTTATGTGACGTATTGGGCACTCGGACTTTAATTTGTCCCAGTCTCTGTATTTTAGGTGATGATTGACTGTTCATGGATGTTTTATGTGTCATGCTTGAGGAGCAACCAATACATTTTCATCTGAAAATAATTATTGGTAACACTATACAATAAGGTTGTCTTTGCTGACATTAATGAATTGGGCAAGTCTGAGGTGTGCACATCTGGTCAGCGCCATTAAACTAGGGGGGGTTTAATGACCCTAACAGTGACCGTTATTATGCTTATTTGTGTTCAGGCCGGATGGTCATCAAAATAACTTGCGGAGCGCGGCATATGAGGCTCTTATGGAGATAGTGAAGAACAGCGCAAAGGATTGTTACCCAGCGGTTCAGAAGACCACGCTAGTCATCATGGAGCGACTGCAGCAGGTCCTGCAGATGGAGGTGAAGAAACCACACAAAATACTGTCACTTTTTGATTGATATTTAGACTTCTGAATGTCCAGAGAAGAACTAGGTTTTTTGTTTGTTTTTTGTATTTTTAAAGAGTAAATCAGGTTCTGTATCAGAAGAGCTGTTGGTTTGTTGGATTATTATGTAATTGAATGTTTGTTTGTGTAGTCTCACATTCAAAGCACGTCAGACAGAATCCAGTTCAATGATCTTCAGTCTCTGTTGTGTGCCACCCTGCAGGTCAGAACACTGTCCATTCTAAATATCATTGTTATTACACAGTATGTCTGACATCATGAGTTCACCTATTGACCGTGTTTGTACTAAGCTGTCTCTTGTCTTGTCCTTCAACAGAACGTGTTGCGGAAGGTGCAGCATCAGGATGCGCTGCAGATATCAGATGTGGTGATGGCGTCTCTGCTGCGCATGTTTCAGAGCACGGCTGGCTCAGGTGGGGTTCAGGAGGATGCGCTCATGGCTGTCAGCACTCTAGTGGAAGGTAAGCAGCCTTTTATAATCCCCAAAATGTTCAATATGACACCCATATCAAGACTACAGTGGTCAACAACAAATACAAGTTTTGTTTTCTCTTTAGTGTTGGGCAGTGACTTCTTGAAATACATGGATGCCTTCAAGCCTTTCCTGGTAATTGGATTGAAGAATTATGCTGAATATCAGGTAATGGTTGTTTGAATGTTAAATGATGTTGACGATTGTTCCTCCTGCTGCTTTGAGTTTGGGCTGGTCAGGATTTTTGATCGTCATAGAGAAATCAGAGTCTACCTTACCCTGTGTGCGTCTGGCTGCTGGTGGCCACACTAGATTTGCGGGACTCTACAGCACATGCGCATGAAAAATAGGACTAGGTGTCAAAAAAATAAAACATTCTGATGCAATCTACATTTTAATGATTTCGATAACGATTCTTAAATTTCAGCTTGGACCTTTTACTCAGTGTGGCGAATTATCAGATTAGCCACAAGCTGCTAAAATGTATTTTTTAGATAATTTTTTTTTTTTATAATGGCCGATGACTATCCAGTGAGCAGTGTGGCCGATACAATTCTGTTAAATCACAATTTAATATAGTAACAAACATAAAATTACAAAAATAAACTTGTGTATTAAAATGTAGCATTAAATTTATTCAATTTCACACAAAAATGTATTGTAAAAGGTACATTTCTGTTTAGTCATAAAATTAGTAATTTATTTGCACATACAGAAATTAATTTATTAGAAAGAAATGACAGTATACACCGTAGTCCAGCAACCATGGATGGCATATCCGCACTAGAAAATCGCATTTTCTCACAAAAGGCTGAATCAAACCCATTGTACATGTGAATGTGACATTTATTTATAGCACACCTGAAACTCTTTTACTTTTGAATTTGCGCTCCCATGCTAGTGCGTATTCAGTAAGCAGCAATCTTCTGATAGGCTAAACGGCTTGGATTGTCACGGACTGACCATCAAAATTCGTGAATCAGTAAAACTTTTCATCTTTTTTTTTTTTTATTCTGTTTTGATTCTGGCTGAGAATATGCGCTTCAGAGGAAGATATAAGATGACCGCTCTGGCAAGAAAACGCTGTATTTTTGTGATGTTTGGGATTGGATTACCAGTGTAATATTTAGCTTTTTGCTTTTTTTTATCATTAGACTCTTAACTATCTTTAGTGTTAGGGAACTGTTGAAAAGAGGCTTATAGAATACATCTGTTAGAGGAAGAAATACCAGCGCTCCGGGATGCTGAACTTGCTCAAGTTTTGCAAGGTTTGTTTATAACATCTGTTTAAACAAGGTATCCGCATATTTGCAGACGTTATAGTTTTACTGATATTTGCCTTTTTATCGTTAGACAAGACATAGTTACAGGAAACTGCTGAGGAGAGAGAGGGAGAATGAAACGTCTGTCGCGGCTTTGATATGCGGAACTGTTTAAATGAGACTGTTGCACTTTGTCTCTTGTAGTAACATGATGGCATGTAACAACAAAACAATCTGTGATTAGTCTTTTGCATGTCTCTGCTTTATCGGCCTCTGCGATATATCGTTCGACCACTAGTGATCAAGTATAATCGTGAAGTTTAGCACCGTGATCCTAACATTTTAGCAAGGATTGTACAAATCAATGTTTGTAAATAGTACAAAATATGCATATAAACAAGAAGCATTAAATCTGTCTGTATGTATGTGCATACATACATAGAGCTCTGGAAAAAGAGACCACTGCAGAATGATCAATTTCTCTGGATTTACTGTTTATTTTGGTATGTTTAGAGCATTTATTTGCAGAAAATGACATTGTCAAAATAACAAAAAAGATGCAGTGTTTTCAGACCTTGAATAATGCAAAAAAAACCAAGTTTGTGTTAATTTTTAAATTCGAGGTGCACCGATTGATTGGCCACCAATCGAAATCGGCCGATATAAGTCTCAGATCCGTGATCGGCCGATTAAATTTTTTGCAGCATGCAGGGAATCACACATGCAATACTCGAATGAATGAGTGTTTGCTCCGTGTGTGTATAACATGAAATCAGACAACCTAAAAACCAACACATGGTATGGGCCAGAAATGAGAAATGTAACCGGTGTTTCTTGAGGATATATAGACCATTTTGAATATTCATCTTCACCCTGTAGCTGAACAGCTCTGATGATAATAATAGCCTAATAACCATAGTGATCTTGCTGCATTTCATATCAAATGCCATTATCATGTTGAATTAATGATTACATTTTGAAACCAACCATACTTTTTGGATACTGAGCAGCTCGTGATTTCCAGGCACATGTATAACTTGGGTTTAACAAATTTGATGAACGATGATATCATCGTCCATCGCGATGTTTTACTGTCAACATCGTCAACTGCCAATTTAGGGGACATCGCCCAACCCTACTCCCCATCCACATGGATGACGCGACGGCAGCCATAGTGCACCAGAATGCCCACCGCACAAGCTATTGTTGGAGAGATATGCACAATATATGCAATTTCAAAACACATTTATAAATGTACATTTATTTTACAATTAAAAAGCTAAAATGTAACCAATATGATAAAATAACATTTGTAAAAATATTTTATGTGCCTAGTGAGAATGTCCCTTGAATAATAAGCATTAACTGAGAGAATTTATTTAAAATTTAAGCAAAATAGACATTATAACGGAAATAATCCCATATGAATCGATATCGAAAAGTGCTTGTGAATCTGAATTGAACATGGAAATGTGAGCCTCAAGATTTTATCATAGTCTTTCTGTGGCCAATCTGGCCTGAGAAGTTGTCTTTCTGTTTGTGAATACTGTGTGAAAGAGATGTTTCCTAAAACTAAAGGAAAATTATAGATCTGCTTTGTTCTCAGAATGCTTAAAAACTTAGTCTCTTGTTAGATTTCAGTTGTGAAAGACTCTGATTCAGTGAATCTCTCATAGCACTTAAGATGCTCATTTTGCCACTTAGTGGAGTCTCTAGAAGTGGTCACTAAACTAATCGGTAAATGAAACTGAACAAATTTGTTAAACAGGATCAAGCCACACAAAAATACCCTTTATTTTTGCAGCTAATTCTACACAATTGTGCAGTTAATTTGCAATACTTAAATTAGTAAAATAGCTGGAATTGGTGCTTTTTAGCTTTTTAAAAATATTAAAAGTGGACAAGTGATTCTCACTTTTTTCGCCTCTGAGTTTGCATCCCTGTTAGTTAAAGCTGTGCATAAGTTTGTTGAATTGGACTCAATCCTATTAATGCACTTGTTTTGCAATGGTTTTCTTAAGAGTATGAGAACCCTCTTTTTATTTATTTTACCATGGTCTAATTTTTTCTCTCTGGATGTACTTCTGAGCAGTTTTGAAACTTTAGAATTGCTGCGCTCATTATTGCCTCAAAATGAATCGCTTGTGCTGTATTCCTCATTTCAGGGCTTAAAGTATTCCGGCCGGGGGCCGGATTTCCGGCTTGAGGGCAGGTCCAGCCTCCGGCACAGGCAAAATTTATTAATCAGGCTGCAAATTACAGTCGGACGCACTTTCGGCGCGGACGCGCTTGGAAAAAACGAGTGCGCCGCTTCAATTATGAGCGCGCATACCGCGCGGCTGCATTTGAAACTGGGAACTTGAATGCGGTTTAATATTTTCGAGTCAATTGATTTCACCTACCAATCATATGAGAGGAGCGCAGCTCTAACTAACGTCACAAGCCTATCAGAAGCAGAGCAGGGCGGGTCCTGGCAACAGTGTGATTGAGATCCATACCTCACGTTAGCGTCGTCGGTGAAAGCATGGAGCGCAGAACTCCAGAAACAACATTAGGTGACTTAATGTCATCATGGATGAAAAGAAAGGAGATGTGAGTTGGTTGATTTCGTAAATTAGCTCAGGTCAGCATAATCATATTTTCTGTCGACACCTTTTGATGTTAGCCTTACGTTGACTGAGCTAACATTAACATACACTGCTGCTAGGTAACTTCAGACTGTTAGTTAAATATTTAATGTAGAACATTCTGTGTAGCTTACTAAAAAAAACATTATGTGTAGACCTACCATGAAAACGAGTCCACTTTAAACCGCTTTATTTTCTGTCAGCAATGTATGACAAGTAACGTTGCAGTGTGTACGCACCTTTAGTGCTGTCAACGTTAACATATGCGATTTCTTTTTTTTTTTTTGTCCAGCTTTAATGTTTTAAAATATTTAACACAATTAACGCTGCATCCGTTCTTTGTCATTCTTTAGCTCTTATTAGTTATTAGTTTGTCCACCAAATGCTTTAAACCATTAATGTGCGACAAGACAAAAGAGAACGCACTTCAGTAAATGTCCTCCTCACACACACACACACACACGAGGCACAAAAAGTCGTGAACCAGTATCGAATTCTCTTTCACGCTTGAACGAACAATAACACACACATTTATGCCAAAATGTCCGTTTTGTCGAGTATCCTCACAAGAATCAATCATTATTAACTTTAAATGAGTTAAATAAAATCTTAAATGGAAGTAAAGAGTAGTGAGAGAATGAGACGCGTGAGATCCTGTCACCAGCTGTAGATCTTAAAGTGACAGTAGCCACTAATTCTGTCTGTCAGTAAAGTTAACCAAAGAACAAAGGGAACAGAGAAAACTACTAACTACTCTTTGACTAAAGAACGCTTGTAGCTTTAATAAGGATTAATCGAATTTAATTTATAATTTATGCATTGCGGACTATTTTATAACCCTAAAATTTAGTATACTAAATAAAATATCAGTGATACTGGCCTTCATTAATAAAAAGATGCCATTAAGATACAGCCGTAATACTTAAAAATAAATGGTTCCATTTGAAGATAAGTCCGTCTCTGCAAAACAACCCCCCCAGGCTCAGCAATTTTTTTTCACTTTAAGCCCTGTCATTTGTAAGTCGCTTTGGATAAAAACATTTGATAAATGTGAAATGTACATTGCGTTCAGAAAGTATTCAGCCTTTTTTTTTTTTCTTTCTTTCTTTCTTTTCTTCTCTCCTCTTGCATTGAGGAGAGGCTTCTGACTGGCCACTCTGCCATAAAGCCCAGATCGGTGGAGTGTTGCAGTGATGGTTGTCCTTCAAGTTTCTCCCATTGCCACACATGATCTCTGGAGCTCAGATTGACCATCAGATTCATGGTCAAATCTCTTAACAAGGCCCTTCTCCCCTGATTGCTAAGTGGCCAGCTCTAGAAAGAGTCCTGGTTGTTCCAAACTTCCAGTTAAGAGTTATGGAGGCCACTGTGCTCTGCAGCTGAAATTTTTTTTTTTATTATTGTAGCCTTCCATGTGCATCCACAGGTAGTTGCTTCAGGGCTCCAGTCTGCAACAAAAATTATTGCAAATGTGATAAATTAATTGCTTGCGACAATTTAAAATCTAGTCCCCATTGGCGACAGTCTTGTTGAGTGCATTCTACATATGTAGTTTGTCCCATCTTGTCAGTTATTGAGTACATCTTTAGAGCGTGCGAGAGTGTCTCTCTCGCTGGTTTTCACTTATGTTGGCTTTATATGTATGACCCCATACCTCCACACAGTGGAGTAATGTATGGAACTATGAGTGAACAATAGTGTATATATGAGTTTTCATTCAAAATATGTTTTATTTAATATTGCAATGGATTTAGACAATTTTGTTTTTACATTATTTATATGTGGTTTCCAACTTAATTTGATCTATTATACCACCCAGAAATTTATTTTCATACACTTTCTATTTCCTCATTAAATTTAGTTTTAGTAATACATTGCCGATTACTAAATATTATGAACTTTTGTTTTACTTAAATTCAATGAAAGTCTATTATCATCAAACCATTTTTTTAAGACTATCAATTAAATTTACACTGTTTCAGAAGCTTTTCCAATTTTTTACCGGAACAACAAATTTGTGTAATTTGCTAACAGGACCATTTTTAATACATTAGACACTTTACATATATCATTTATATAAAGTACATACCATTTTTAATACATTAGACACTTTACATATATAATTTATATAAAGTACAAACCATTTTGGGCCTATCACCGAACCTTTTGGAAGCCCACAAGTGACTTTCATTAATTCCAATTTAACATTATTTGTACAAATTGATCTCTATCAGGAAGGTAACTTCTTAACCAAGAGAAGGCTTTTCCTCTTATACCATATTTCTCCAGTTTCATCATTAATAAGCTGTGATCAATAGTGTCAAAAGCTTTTAAATCTAGGAACATCCCCACAGTATAGTCGTCATAATGCATAGCAGTGGAAATCTCTTCTTCCAGTTCCATCACCACCATTGAGGTTGACCTATTAGCTCTAATGCCATACTGATGATCGCTCAATAAATGGTTTATCTATGAAATTATCAAGCCTTCATACAAATCATTTATTTAAAACTGGAAAAGCAGAGAAATTAGTCTGTAATTGGAAAAGAGATGTCTATCTCCACTTTTAAAAATAGGAATAATTTTTGCTGTTTTCATATTACTCGGAAATATACCCTTTTAAAAAGGACTGACTACAGATATATGTAAATGGTTTTACAATATATTCTATAATGTTTTTTTAATAATGACATGTCAATGTCATTACAATCGGTAGAATTTTTATTCTTACAATTATTAACAATGTCAAGTATTTCCTTTTCATCAGCTCCCCTAACTTATATTGATTGGATGTTACTAGGAATATTCACTTCATCTACTCTATCCACAGTTCTCTACTCTACAATTTATTTTGCTAACTTGCATCCAATATTTACAAAATACTCATTACATTTATTGACTCATTCACTATTTATAATTTTTGTATAATTTACTAAATGATTTGGATGTCTACTTTTCCAGTACTTTTTTTCATTACACTGTTAAGTACTTTCCATGTTGCTTGAGTATTACTCTAATACCTCTCCAATAATTTGTGATGGTGCTTTTTACTAAATCTTATAATACTTATTAATTTATTTTTATATATCTTATATTTGTTTTCAGCTTTTTTTGTTCTGGTTATGTTAAATTTCCTAATATAATGCATTCTTTTTACATGCCTTCTCTATTCCCTTTAGTAATCCATGGCTCGTTATCATTTTTGTGCTGCTTTAAAACTTTCTTAGACAATGTTTTCCATATTGCCCAATTTGTATGGTCAAAAAAAGCATTATAGGCTCTATTAGGATCTTTATTTACATAAAACTCACTCCAGTTTTGTTTCCATAAGTCCTCCCCAAGTGCAGCAATGGCTTCTGGTGTTCTATGTCGAATCATTGTATAATTATTTGTCCTATTTATTTTTTCTTTTTGAAAGATCTCAACTGGAAGATGATCAGTCATATCATTTCTAAATAACCCTCCTACAATTTTTCCTACAATTTCATTTGTATATTTATATTATCTATCAATGTAGTGGTGTCTGTTATTCTGCTTGGTTTTGTAATAATAGGAAAAGGCTGTG